>NW_027440295.1:0-153094 GCF_031893055.1 Leptodactylus fuscus
TCCCCATAGGGTTTCATTGATCGTTTACTCGGCAACTTCTATCAAGCAGGAGTTTAATTTTCCCCGTAGCGCTTCATTGATCGTGTACTCTTGAGTGTAGCTCGGGCTGAGAACGACGCAGCCATGGGAAAGTTGACAGTTAAGCCTATCTAGTGACAGCCCATCATAGGCTAGCTGGGTGATCTTGCAACTTGTATCATGTCGGAGTTTGATTTTCCCCATAGGGTTTCATTGATCGTGTATTCTTGAGTGTAGCTCTGGCTGAGAAGGTCGCAGCCATGGGAAAGTTGACAGTTAAGCCTATCTAGTGACAGCCCATCATAGGCTAGCTGGGTGATCTTGCAACTTGTATCATGTCGGAGTTTGATTTTCCCCATAGGGTTTCATTGATCGTGTATTCTTGAGTGTAGCTCTGGCTGAGAAGGTCGCAGCCATGGGAAAGTTGACAGTTAAGCCTATCTAGTGACAGCCCATCATAGGCTAGCTGGGTGATCTTGCAACTTGTATCATGTCGGAGTTTGATTTTCCCCATAGGGTTTCATTGATCGTGTATTCTTGAGTGTAGCTCTGGCTGAGAAGGTCCCAGCCATGGGAAAGTTGACAGTTAAGCCTATCTAGTGACAGCCCATCATAGGCTAGCTGGGTGATCTTGCAACTTGTATCATGCCGGAGTTGGATTTTCCCCATAGAGTTTCATTGATCGTTTACTCGGCAACTTCTATCAAGCAGGAGTTTAATTTTCCCCATAGCGCTTCATTGATCGTGTACTCTTGAGTGTAGCTCGGGCTGAGAACGACGCAGCCATGGGAAAGTTGACAGTTAAGCCTATCTAGTGACAGCCCATCATAGGCTAGCTGGGTGATCTTGCAACTTGTATCATGTCGGAGTTTGATTTTCCCTATAGGGTTTCATTGATCGTGTATTCTTGAGTGTAGCTCTGGCTGAGAAGGTCGCAGCCATGGGAAAGTTGACAGTTAAGCCTATCTAGTGACAGCCCATCATAGGCTATCTGGGTGATCTTGCAACTTGTATCATGCCGGAGTTGGATTTTCCCCATAGAGTTTCATTGATCGTTTACTCGGCAACTTCTATCAAGCAGGAGTTTAATTTTCCCCATAGCGCTTCATTGATCGTTTACTCTTGAGTGTAGCTCGGGCTGAGAACGACGCAGCCATGGGAAAGTTGACAGTTAAGCCTATCTAGTGACAGCCCATCATAGGCTAGCTGGGTGATCTTGCAACTTGTATCATGTCGGAGTTTGATTTTCCCCATAGGGTTTCATTGATCGTGTATTCTTGAGTGTAGCTCTGGCTGAGA
Organism: Leptodactylus fuscus; assembly: GCF_031893055.1. Classification (NCBI taxonomy): domain Eukaryota; kingdom Metazoa; phylum Chordata; class Amphibia; order Anura; family Leptodactylidae; genus Leptodactylus; species Leptodactylus fuscus. Next base: position 1,318 of record NW_027440295.1, read on the forward strand.
AGGTCGCAGCCATGGGAAAGTTGACAGTTAAGCCTATTTAGTGACAGCCCATCATAGGCTAGCTGGGTGATCTTGCAACTTGTATCATGCCGGAGTTTGATTTTCCCCTTAGAGTTTCATTGATCGTTTACTCGGCAACTTCTATCAAGCAGGAGTTTAATTTTCCCCATAGCGCTTCATTGATCGTTTACTCTTGAGTGTAGCTCGGGCTGAGAACGACGCAGCCATGGGAAAGTTGACAGTTAAGCCTATCTAGTGACAGCCCATCATAGGCTAGCTGGGTGATCTTGCAACTTGTATCATGTCGGAGTTTGATTTTCCCCATAGGGTTTCATTGATCGTGTATTCTTGAGTGTAGCTCTGGCTGAGAAGGTCCCAGCCATGGGAAAGTTGACAGTTAAGCCTATCTAGTGACAGCCCATCATAGGCTAGCTGGGTGATCTTGCAACTTGTATCATGCCGGAGTTGGATTTTCCCCATAGAGTTTCATTGATCGTTTACTCGGCAACTTCTATCAAGCAGGAGTTTAAATTTCCCCATAGCGCTTCATTGATCGTGTACTCTTGAGTGTAGCTCGGGCTGAGAACGACGCAGCCATGGGAAAGTTGACAGTTAAGCCTATCTAGTGACAGCCCATCATAGGCTAGCTGGGTGATCTTGCAACTTGTATCATGTCGGAGTTTGATTTTCCCCATAGAGTTTCATTGATCGTGTATTCTTGAGTGTAGCTCTGGCTGAGAAGGTCGCAGCCATGTGAAAGTTGACAGTTAAGCCTATCTAGTGACAGCCCATCATAGGCTAGCTGGGTGATCTTGCAACTTGTATCATGCCGGAGTTGGATTTTCCCCATAGGGTTTCATTGATCGTTTACTCGGCAACTTCTATCAAGCAGGAGTTTAATTTTCCCCATAGCGCTTCATTGATCGTGTACTCTTGAGTGTAGCTCGGGCTGAGAACGACGCAGCCATGGGAAAGTTGACAGTTAAGCCTATCTAGTGACAGCCCATCATAGGCTAGCTGGGTGATCTTGCAACTTGTATCATGTCGGAGTTTGATTTTCCCCATAGGGTTTCATTGATCGTGTATTCTTGAGCGTAGCTCTGGCTGAGAAGGTCCCAGCCATGGGAAAGTTGACAGTTAAGCCTATCTAGTGACAGCCCATCATAGGCTAGCTGGGTGATCTTGCAACTTGTATCATGTCGGAGTTTGATTTTCCCCATAGGGTTTCATTGATCGTGTATTCTTGAGTGTAGCTCTGGCTGAGAAGGTCGCAGCCATGGGAAAGTTGACAGTTAAGCCTATCTAGTGACAGCCCATCATAGGCTAGCTGGGTGATCTTGCAACTTGTATCATGCCGGAGTTGGATTTTCCCCATAGAGTTTCATTGATCGTTTACTCGGCAACTTCTATCAAGCAGGAGTTTAATTTTCCCCATAGCGCTTCATTGATAGTGTACTCTTGAGTGTAGCTCGGGCTGAGAACGACGCAGCCATGGGAAAGTTGACAGTTAAGCATATCTAGTGACAGCCCATCATAGGCTAGCTGGGTGATCTTGCAACTTGTATCATGTCGGAGTTTGATTTTCCCCATAGGGTTTCATTGATCGTTTACTCGGCAACTTCTATCAAGCAGGAGTTTAATTTTCCCCGTAGCGCTTCATTGATCGTGTACTCTTGAGTGTAGCTCGGGCTGAGAACGACGCAGCCATGGGAAAGTTGACAGTTAAGCCTATCTAGTGACAGCCCATCATAGGCTAGCTGGGTGATCTTGCAACTTGTATCATGTCGGAGTTTGATTTTCCCCATAGGGTTTCATTGATCGTGTATTCTTGAGTGTAGCTCTGGCTGAGAAGGTCGCAGCCATGGGAAAGTTGACAGTTAAGCCTATCTAGTGACAGCCCATCATAGGCTAGCTGGGTGATCTTGCAACTTGTATCATGTCGGAGTTTGATTTTCCCCATAGGGTTTCATTGATCGTGTATTCTTGAGTGTAGCTCTGGCTGAGAAGGTCGCAGCCATTGGAAAGTTGACAGTTAAGCCTATCTAGTGACAGCCCATCATAGGCTAGCTGGGTGATCTTGCAACTTGTATCATGTCGGAGTTTGATTTTCCCCATAGGGTTTCATTGATCGTGTATTCTTGAGTGTAGCTCTGGCTGAGAAGGTCCCAGCCATGGGAAAGTTGACAGTTAAGCCTATCTAGTGACAGCCCATCATAGGCTAGCTGGGTGATCTTGCAACTTGTATCATGCCGGAGTTGGATTTTCCCCATAGAGTTTCATTGATCGTTTACTCGGCAACTTCTATCAAGCAGGAGTTTAATTTTCTCCATAGCGCTTCATTGATCGTGTACTCTTGAGTGTAGCTCGGGCTGAGAACGACGCAGCCATGGGAAAGTTGACAGTTAAGCCTATCTAGTGACAGCCCATCATAGGCTAGCTGGGTGATCTTGCAACTTGTATCATGTCGGAGTTTGATTTTCCCCATAGGGTTTCATTGATCGTGTATTCTTGAGTGTAGCTCTGGCTGAGAAGGTCGCAGCCATGGGAAAGTTGACAGTTAAGCCTATCTAGTGACAGCCCATCATAGGCTAGCTGGGTGATCTTGCAACTTGTATCATGCCGGAGTTGGATTTTCCCCATAGAGTTTCATTGATCGTTTACTCGGCAACTTCTATCAAGCAGGAGTTTAATTTTCCCTATAGCGCTTCATTGATCGTTTACTCTTGAGTGTAGCTCGGGCTGAGAACGACGCAGCCATGGGAAAGTTGACAGTTAAGCCTATCTAGTGACAGCCCATCATAGGCTAGCTGGGTGATCTTGCAACTTGTATCATGTCGGAGTTTGATTTTCCCCATAGGGTTTCATTGATCGTGTATTCTTGAGTGTAGCTCTGGCTGAGAAGGTCGCAGCCATGGGAAAGTTGACAGTTAAGCCTATCTAGTGACAGCCCATCATAGGCTAGCTGGGTGATCTTGCAACTTGTATCATGTCGGAGTTTGATTTTCCCCATAGGGTTTCATTGATCGTGTATTCTTGAGTGTAGCTCTGGCTGAGAAGGTCGCAGCCATGGGAAAGTTGACAGTTAAGCCTATCTAGTGACAGCCCATCATAGGCTAGCTGGGTGATCTTGCAACTTGTATCATGCCGGAGTTGGATTTTCCCCATAGGGTTTCATTGATCGTTTACTCGGCAACTTCTATCAAGCAGGAGTTTAATTTTCCCCATAGCGCTTCATTGATCGTGTACTCTTGAGTGTAGCTCGGGCTGAGAACGACGCAGCCATGGGAAAGTTGACAGTTAAGCCTATCTAGTGACAGCCCATCTTAGGCTAGCTGGGTGATCTTGCAACTTGTATCATGTCGGAGTTTGATTTTCCCCATAGAGTTTCATTGATCGTGTATTCTTGAGTGTAGCTCTGGCTGAGAAGGTCGCAGCCATGGGAAAGTTGACAGTTAAGCCTATCTAGTGACAGCCCATCATAGGCTAGCTGGGTGATCTTGCAACTTGTATCATGCCGGAGTTGGATTTTCCCCATAGAGTTTCATTGATCGTTTACTCGGCAACTTCTATCAAGCAGGAGATTAATTTTCCCCATAGCGCTTCATTGATCGTTTACTCTTGAGTGTAGCTCGGGCTGAGAACGACGCAGCCATGGGAAAGTTGACAGTTAAGCCTATCTAGTGACAGCCCATCATAGGCTAGCTGGGTGATCTTGCAACTTGTATCATGTCGGAGTTTGATTTTCCCCATAGGGTTTCATTGATCGTGTATTCTTGAGTGTAGCTCTGGCTGAGAAGGTCGCAGCCATGGGAAAGTTGACAGTTAAGCCTATCTAGTGACAGCCCATCATAGGCTAGCTGGGTGATCTTGCAACTTGTATCATGTCGGAGTTTGATTTTCCCCATAGGGTTTCATTGATCGTGTATTCTTGAGTGTAGCTCTGGCTGAGAAGGTCGCAGCCATGGGAAAGTTGACAGTTAAGCCTATCTAGTGACAGCCCATCATAGGCTAGCTGGGTGATCTTGCAACTTGTATCATGCCGGAGTTGGATTTTCCCCATAGGGTTTCATTGATCGTTTACTCGGCAACTTCTATCAAGCAGGAGTTTAATTTTCCCCATAGCGCTTCATTGATCGTGTACTCTTGAGTGTAGCTCGGGCTGAGAACGACGCAGCCATGGGAAAGTTGACAGTTAAGCCTATCTAGTGACAGCCCATCATAGGCTAGCTGGGTGATCTTGCAACTTGTATCATGTCGGAGTTTGATTTTCCCCATAGAGTTTCATTGATCGTGTATTCTTGAGTGTAGCTCTGGCTGAGAAGGTCGCAGCCATGGGAAAGTTGACAGTTAAGCCTATCTAGTGACAGCCCATCATAGGCTAGCTGGGTGATCTTGCAACTTGTATCATGCCGGAGTTGGATTTTCCCCATAGGGTTTCATTGATCGTTTACTCGGCAACTTCTATCAAGCAGGAGTTTAATTTTCCCCATAGCGCTTCATTGATCGTGCACTCTTGAGTGTAGCTCGGGCTGAGAACGACGCAGCCATGGGAAAGTTGACAGTTAAGCCTATCTAGTGACAGCCCATCATAGGCTAGCTGGGTGATCTTGCAACTTGTATCATGTCGGAGTTTGATTTTCCCCATAGGGTTTCATTGATCGTGTATTCTTGAGTGTAGCTCTGGCTGAGAAGGTCCCAGCCATGGGAAAGTTGACAGTTAAGCCTATCTAGTGACAGCCCATCATAGGCTAGCTGGGTGATCTTGCAACTTGTATCATGCCGGAGTTGGATTTTCCCCATAGAGTTTCATTGATCGTTTACTCGGCAACTTCTATCAAGCAGGAGTTTAATTTTCCCCATAGCGCTTCATTGATCGTGTACTCTTGAGTGTAGCTCGGGCTGAGAACGACGCAGCCATGGGAAAGTTGACAGTTAAGCCTATCTAGTGACAGCCCATCATAGGCTAGCTGGGTGATCTTGCAACTTGTATCATGTCGGAGTTTGATTTTCCCCATAGGGTTTCATTGATCGTGTATTCTTGAGTGTAGCTCTGGCTGAGAAGGTCGCAGCCATGGGAAAGTTGACAGTTAAGCCTATCTAGTGACAGCCCATCATAGGCTAGCTGGGTGATCTTGCAACTTGTATCATGCCGGAGTTGGATTTTCCCCATAGAGTTTCATTGATCGTTTACTCGGCAACTTCTATCAAGCAGGAGTTTAATTTTCCCCATAGCGCTTCATTGATCGTGTACTCTTGAGTGTAGCTCGGGCTGAGAACGACGCAGCCATGGGAAAGTTGACAGTTAAGCCTATCTAGTGACAGCCCATCATAGGCTAGCTGGGTGATCTTGCAACTTGTATCATGTCGGAGTTTGATTTTCCCCATAGGGTTTCATTGATCGTGTATTCTTGAGTGTAGCTCTGGCTGAGAAGGTCGCAGCCATGGGAAAGTTGACAGTTAAGCCTATCTAGTGACAGCCCATCATAGGCTAGCTGGGTGATCTTGCAACTTGTATCATGTCGGAGTTTGATTTTCCCCATAGGGTTTCATTGATCGTGTATTCTTGAGTGTAGCTCTGGCTGAGAAGGTCGCAGCCATGGGAAAGTTGACAGTTAAGCCTATCTAGTGACAGCCCATCATAGGCTAGCTGGGTGATCTTGCAACTTGTATCATGCCGGAGTTGGATTTTCCCCATAGAGTTTCATTGATCGTTTACTCGGCAACTTCTATCAAGCAGGAGTTTAATTTTCCCCATAGCGCTTCATTGATCGTGTACTCTTGAGTGTAGCTCGGGCTGAGAACGACGCAGCCATGGGAAAGTTGACAGTTAAGCCTATCTAGTGACAGCCCATCATAGGCTAGCTGGGTGATCTTGCAACTTGTATCATGTCGGAGTTTGATTTTCCCCATAGGGTTTCATTGATCGTGTATTCTTGAGTGTAGCTCTGGCTGAGAAGGTCGCAGCCATGGGAAAGTTGACAGTTAAGCCTATCTAGTGACAGCCCATCATAGGCTAGCTGGGTGATCTTGCAACTTGTATCATGTCGGAGTTTGATTTTCCCCTTAGGGTTTCATTGATCGTGTATTCTTGAGTGTAGCTCTGGCTGAGAAGGTCGCAGCCATGGGAAAGTTGACAGTTAAGCCTATCTAGTGACAGCCCATCATAGGCTAGCTGGGTGATCTTGCAACTTGTATCATGCCGGAGTTGGATTTTCCCCATAGAGTTTCATTGATCGTTTACTCGGCAACTTCTATCAAGCAGGAGTTTAATTTTCCCCATAGCGCTTCATTGATCGTGTACTCTTGAGTGTAGCTCGGGCTGAGAACGACGCAGCCATGGGAAAGTTGACAGTTAAGCCTATCTAGTGACAGCCCATCATAGGCTAGCTGGGTGATCTTGCAACTTGTATCATGTCGGAGTTTGATTTTCCCCATAGGGTTTCATTGATCGTGTATTCTTGAGTGTAGCTCTGGCTGAGAAGGTCCCAGCCATGGGAAAGTTGACAGTTAAGCCTATCTAGTGACAGCCCATCATAGGCTAGCTGGGTGATCTTGCAACTTGTATCATGCCGGAGTTGGATTTTCCCCATAGAGTTTCATTGATCGTTTACTCGGCAACTTCTATCAAGCAGGAGTTTAATTTTCCCCATAGCGCTTCATTGATCGTGTACTCTTGAGTGTAGCTCGGGCTGAGAACGACGCAGCCATGGGAAAGTTGACAGTTAAGCCTATCTAGTGACAGCCCATCATAGGCTAGCTGGGTGATCTTGCAACTTGTATCATGTCGGAGTTTGATTTTCTCCATAGGGTTTCATTGATCGTGTATTCTTGAGTGTAGCTCTGGCTGAGAAGGTCGCAGCCATGGGAAAGTTGACAGTTAAGCCTATCTAGTGACAGCCCATCATAGGCTAGCTGGGTGATCTTGCAACTTGTATCATGTCGGAGTTTGATTTTCCCCATAGAGTTTCATTGATCGTGTATTCTTGAGTGTAGCTCTGGCTGAGAAGGTCGCAGCCATGGGAAAGTTGACAGTTAAGCCTATCTAGTGACAGCCCATCATAGGCTAGCTGGGTGATCTTGCAACTTGTATCATGTCGGAGTTGGATTTTCCCCATAGGGTTTCATTGATCGTTTACTCGGCAACTTCTATCAAGCAGGAGTTTAATTTTCCCCATAGCGCTTCATTGATCGTGTACTCTTGAGTGTAGCTCGGGCTGAGAACGACGCAGCCATGGGAAAGTTGACAGTTAAGCCTATCTAGTGACAGCCCATCATAGGCTAGCTGGGTGATCTTGCAACTTGTATCATGTCGGAGTTTGATTTTCCCCATAGGGTTTCATTGATCGTGTATTCTTGAGTGTAGCTCTGGCTGAGAAGGTCCCAGCCATGGGAAAGTTGACAGTTAAGCCTATCTAGTGACAGCCCATCATAGGCTAGCTGGGTGATCTTGCAACTTGTATCATGCCGGAGTTGGATTTTCCCCATAGAGTTTCATTGATCGTTTACTCGGCAACTTCTATCAAGCAGGAGTTTAATTTTCCCCATAGCGCTTCATTGATCGTGTACTCTTGAGTGTAGCTCGGGCTGAGAACGACGCAGCCATGGGAAAGTTGACAGTTAAGCCTATCTAGTGACAGCCCATCATAGGCTAGCTGGGTGATCTTGCAACTTGTATCATGTCGGAGTTTGATTTTCTCCATAGGGTTTCATTGATCGTGTATTCTTGAGTGTAGCTCTGGCTGAGAAGGTCGCAGCCATGGGAAAGTTGACAGTTAAGCCTATCTAGTGACAGCCCATCATAGGCTAGCTGGGTGATCTTGCAACTTGTATCATGTCGGAGTTTGATTTTCCCCATAGAGTTTCATTGATCGTGTATTCTTGAGTGTAGCTCTGGCTGAGAAGGTCGCAGCCATGGGAAAGTTGACAGTTAAGCCTATCTAGTGACAGCCCATCATAGGCTAGCTGGGTGATCTTGCAACTTGTATCATGTCGGAGTTGGATTTTCCCCATAGGGTTTCATTGATCGTTTACTCGGCAACTTCTATCAAGCAGGAGTTTAATTTTCCCCATAGCGCTTCATTGATCGTGTACTCTTGAGTGTAGCTCGGGCTGAGAACGACGCAGCCATGGGAAAGTTGACAGTTAAGCCTATCTAGTGACAGCCCATCATAGGCTAGCTGGGTGATCTTGCAACTTGTATCATGTCGGAGTTTGATTTTCCCCATAGGGTTTCATTGATCGTGTATTCTTGAGTGTAGCTCTGGCTGAGAAGGTCCCAGCCATGGGAAAGTTGACAGTTAAGCCTATCTAGTGACAGCCCATCATAGGCTAGCTGGGTGATCTTGCAACTTGTATCATGCCGGAGTTGGATTTTCCCCATAGAGTTTCATTGATCGTTTACTCGGCAACTTCTATCAAGCAGGAGTTTAATTTTCCCCATAGCGCTTCATTGATCGTGTACTCTTGAGTGTAGCTCGGGCTGAGAACGACGCAGCCATGGGAAAGTTGACAGTTAAGCCTATCTAGTGACAGCCCATCATAGGCTAGCTGGGTGATCTTGCAACTTGTATCATGTCGGAGTTTGATTTTCTCCATAGGGTTTCATTGATCGTGTATTCTTGAGTGTAGCTCTGGCTGAGAAGGTCGCAGCCATGGGAAAGTTGACAGTTAAGCCTATCTAGTGACAGCCCATCATAGGCTAGCTGGGTGATCTTGCAACTTGTATCATGTCGGAGTTTGATTTTCTCCATAGGGTTTCATTGATCGTGTATTCTTGAGTGTAGCTCTGGCTGAGAAGGTCGCAGCCATGGGAAAGTTGACAGTTAAGCCTATCTAGTGACAGCCCATCATAGGCTAGCTGGGTGATCTTGCAACTTGTATCATGTCGGAGTTTGATTTTCCCCATAGGGTTTCATTGATCGTGTATTCTTGAGTGTAGCTCTGGCTGAGAAGGTCGCAGCCATGGGAAAGTTGACAGTTAAGCCTATCTAGTGACAGCCCATCATAGGCTAGCTGGGTGATCTTGCAACTTGTATCATGTCGGAGTTTGATTTTCCCCATAGGGTTTCATTGATCGTGTATTCTTGAGTGTAGCTCTGGCTGAGAAGGTCGCAGCCATGGGAAAGTTGACAGTTAAGCCTATCTAGTGACAGCCCATCATAGGCTAGCTGGGTGATCTTGCAACTTGTATCATGTCGGAGTTTGATTTTCCCCATAGGGTTTCATTGATCGTGTATTCTTGAGTGTAGCTCTGGCTGAGAAGGTCCCAGCCATGGGAAAGTTGACAGTTAAGCCTATCTAGTGACAGCCCATCATAGGCTAGCTGGGTGATCTTGCAACTTGTATCATGCCGGAGTTGGATTTTCCCCATAGAGTTTCATTGATCGTTTACTCGGCAACTTCTATCAAGCAGGAGTTTAATTTTCTCCATAGCGCTTCATTGATCGTGTACTCTTGAGTGTAGCTCGGGCTGAGAACGACGCAGCCATGGGAAAGTTGACAGTTAAGCCTATCTAGTGACAGCCCATCGTAGGCTAGCTGGGTGATCTTGCAACTTGTATCATGTCGGAGTTTGATTTTCCCCATAGGGTTTCATTGATCGTGTATTCTTGAGTGTAGCTCTGGCTGAGAAGGTCGCAGCCATGGGAAAGTTGACAGTTAAGCCTATCTAGTGACAGCCCATCTTAGGCTAGCTGGGTGATCTTGCAACTTGTATCATGTCGGAGTTTGATTTTCCCCATAGAGTTTCATTGATCGTGTATTCTTGAGTGTAGCTCTGGCTGAGAAGGTCGCAGCCATGGGAAAGTTGACAGTTAAGCCTATCTAGTGACAGCCCATCATAGGCTAGCTGGGTGATCTTGCAACTTGTATCATGTCGGAGTTTGATTTTCCCCATAGGGTTTCATTGATCGTGTATTCTTGAGTGTAGCTCTGGCTGAGAAGGTCCCAGCCATGGGAAAGTTGACAGTTAAGCCTATCTAGTGACAGCCCATCATAGGCTAGCTGGGTGATCTTGCAACTTGTATCATGCCGGAGTTGGATTTTCCCCATAGAGTTTCATTGATCGTTTACTCGGCAACTTCTATCAAGCAGGAGTTTAATTTTCCCCATAGCGCTTCATTGATCGTGTACTCTTGAGTGTAGCTCGGGCTGAGAACGACGCAGCCATGGGAAAGTTGACAGTTAAGCCTATCTAGTGACAGCCCATCATAGGCTAGCTGGGTGATCTTGCAACTTGTATCATGTCGGAGTTTGATTTTCCCCATAGGGTTTCATTGATCGTGTATTCTTGAGTGTAGCTCTGGCTGAGAAGGTCGCAGCCATGGGAAAGTTGACAGTTAAGCCTATCTAGTGACAGCCCATCATAGGCTAGCTGGGTGATCTTGCAACTTGTATCATGCCGGAGTTGGATTTTCCCCATAGGGTTTCATTTATCGTTTACTCGGCAACTTCTATCAAGCAGGAGTTTAATTTTCCCCGTAGCGCTTCATTGATCGTGTACTCTTGAGTGTAGCTCGGGCTGAGAACGACGCAGCCATGGGAAAGTTGACAGTTAAGCCTATCTAGTGACAGCCCATCATAGGCTAGCTGGGTGATCTTGCAACTTGTATCATGTCGGAGTTTGATTTTCCCCATAGGGTTTCATTGATCGTGTATTCTTGAGTGTAGCTCTGGCTGAGAAGGTCGCAGCCATGGGAAAGTTGACAGTTAAGCCTATCTAGTGACAGCCCATCATAGGCTAGCTGGGTGATCTTGCAACTTGTATCATGTCGGAGTTTGATTTTCCCCATAGGGTATCATTGATCGTGTATTCTTGAGTGTAGCTCTGGCTGAGAAGGTCGCAGCCATGGGAAAGTTGACAGTTAAGCCTATCTAGTGACAGCCCATCATAGGCTAGCTGGGTGATCTTGCAACTTGTATCATGTCGGAGTTTGATTTTCCCCATAGAGTTTCATTGATCGTGTATTCTTGAGTGTAGCTCTGGCTGAGAAGGTCGCAGCCATGTGAAAGTTGACAGTTAAGCCTATCTAGTGACAGCCCATCATAGGCTAGCTGGGTGATCTTGCAACTTGTATCATGCCGGAGTTGGATTTTCCCCATAGGGTTTCATTGATCGTTTACTCGGCAACTTCTATCAAGCAGGAGTTTAATTTTCCCCATAGCGCTTCATTGATCGTGTACTCTTGAGTGTAGCTCGGGCTGAGAACGACGCAGCCATGGGAAAGTTGACAGTTAAGCCTATCTAGTGACAGCCCATCATAGGCTAGCTGGGTGATCTTGCAACTTGTATCATGTCGGAGTTTGATTTTCCCCATAGGGTTTCATTGATCGTGTATTCTTGAGCGTAGCTCTGGCTGAGAAGGTCCCAGCCATGGGAAAGTTGACAGTTAAGCCTATCTAGTGACAGCCCATCATAGGCTAGCTGGGTGATCTTGCAACTTGTATCATGCCGGAGTTGGATTTTCCCCATAGAGTTTCATTGATCGTTTACTCGGCAACTTCTATCAAGCAGGAGTTTAATTTTCCCCATAGCGCTTCATTGATCGTGTACTCTTGAGTGTAGCTCGGGCTGAGAACGACGCAGCCATGGGAAAGTTGACAGTTAAGCCTATCTAGTGACAGCCCATCATAGGCTAGCTGGGTGATCTTGCAACTTGTATCATGTCGGAGTTTGATTTTCCCCATAGGGTTTCATTGATCGTGTATTCTTGAGTGTAGCTCTGGCTGAGAAGGTCCCAGCCATGGGAAAGTTGACAGTTAAGCCTATCTAGTGACAGCCCATCATAGGCTAGCTGGGTGATCTTGCAACTTGTATCATGCCGGAGTTGGATTTTCCCCATAGAGTTTCATTGATCGTTTACTCGGCAACTTCTATCAAGCAGGAGTTTAATTTTCCCCATAGCGCTTCATTGATCGTGTACTCTTGAGTGTAGCTCGGGCTGAGAACGACGCAGCCATGGGAAAGTTGACAGTTAAGCCTATCTAGTGACAGCCCATCATAGGCTAGCTGGGTGATCTTGCAACTTGTATCATGTCGGAGTTTGATCTTCCCCATAGGGTTTCATTGATCGTGTATTCTTGAGTGTAGCTCTGGCTGAGAAGGTCCCAGCCATGGGAAAGTTGACAGTTAAGCCTATCTAGTGACAGCCCATCATAGGCTAGCTGGGTGATCTTGCAACTTGTATCATGCCGGAGTTGGATTTTCCCCATAGAGTTTCATTGATCGTTTACTCGGCAACTTCTATCAAGCAGGAGTTTAATTTTCCCCATAGCGCTTCATTGATCGTGTACTCTTGGATGTAGCTCGGGCTGAGAACGACGCAGCCATGGGAAAGTTGACAGTTAAGCCTATCTAGTGACAGCCCATCATAGGCTAGCTGGGTGATCTTGCAACTTGTATCATGTCGGAGTTTGATTTTCTCCATAGGGTTTCATTGATCGTGTATTCTTGAGTGTAGCTCTGGCTGAGAAGGTCGCAGCCATGGGAAAGTTGACAGTTAAGCCTATCTAGTGACAGCCCATCATAGGCTAGCTGGGTGATCTTGCAACTTGTATCATGTCGGAGTTTGATTTTCCCCATAGAGTTTCATTGATCGTGTATTCTTGAGTGTAGCTCTGGCTGAGAAGGTCGCAGCCATGGGAAAGTTGACAGTTAAGCCTATCTAGTGACAGCCCATCATAGGCTAGCTGGGTGATCTTGCAACTTGTATCATGTCGGAGTTGGATTTTCCCCATAGGGTTTCATTGATCGTTTACTCGGCAACTTCTATCAAGCAGGAGTTTAATTTTCCCCATAGCGCTTCATTGATCGTGTACTCTTGAGTGTAGCTCGGGCTGAGAACGACGCAGCCATGGGAAAGTTGACAGTTAAGCCTATCTAGTGACAGCCCATCATAGGCTAGCTGGGTGATCTTGCAACTTGTATCATGTCGGAGTTTGATTTTCCCCATAGGGTTTCATTGATCGTGTATTCTTGAGTGTAGCTCTGGCTGAGAAGGTCGCAGCCATGGGAAAGTTGACAGTTAAGCCTATCTAGTGACAGCCCATCATAGGCTAGCTGGGTGATCTTGCAACTTGTATCATGTCGGAGTTTGATTTTCCCCATAGGGTTTCATTGATCGTGTATTCTTGAGTGTAGCTCTGGCTGAGAAGGTCGCAGCCATGGGAAAGTTGACAGTTAAGCCTATCTAGTGACAGCCCATCATAGGCTAGCTGGGTGATCTTGCAACTTGTATCATGCCGGAGTTGGATTTTCCCCATAGGGTTTCATTGATCGTTTACTCGGCAACTTCTATCAAGCAGGAGTTTAATTTTCCCCATAGCGCTTCATTGATCGTGCACTCTTGAGTGTAGCTCGGGCTGAGAACGACGCAGCCATGGGAAAGTTGACAGTTAAGCCTATCTAGTGACAGCCCATCATAGGCTAGCTGGGTGATCTTGCAACTTGTATCATGCCGGAGTTGGATTTTCCCCATAGAGTTTCATTGATCGTTTACTCGGCAACTTCTATCAAGCAGGAGTTTAATTTTCCCCATAGCGCTTCATTGATCGTGTACTCTTGAGTGTAGCTCGGGCTGAGAACGACGCAGCCATGGGAAAGTTGACAGTTAAGCCTATCTAGTGACAGCCCATCATAGGCTAGCTGGGTGATCTTGCAACTTGTATCATGTCGGAGTTTGATTTTCCCCATAGGGTTTCATTGATCGTGTATTCTTGAGTGTAGCTCTGGCTGAGAAGGTCCCAGCCATGGGAAAGTTGACAGTTAAGCCTATCTAGTGACAGCCCATCATAGGCTAGCTGGGTGATCTTGCAACTTGTATCATGCCGGAGTTGGATTTTCCCCATAGAGTTTCATTGATCGTTTACTCGGCAACTTCTATCAAGCAGGAGTTTAATTTTCCCCATAGCGCTTCATTGATCGTGTACTCTTGAGTGTAGCTCGGGCTGAGAACGACGCAGCCATGGGAAAGTTGACAGTTAAGCCTATCTAGTGACAGCCCATCATAGGCTAGCTGGGTGATCTTGCAACTTGTATCATGTCGGAGTTTGATTTTCCCCATAGGGTTTCATTGATCGTGTATTCTTGAGTGTAGCTCTGGCTGAGAAGGTCGCAGCCATGGGAAAGTTGACAGTTAAGCCTATCTAGTGACAGCCCATCATAGGCTAGCTGGGTGATCTTGCAACTTGTATCATGCCGGAGTTGGATTTTCCCCATAGAGTTTCATTGATCGTTTACTCGGCAACTTCTATCAAGCAGGAGTTTAATTTTCCCCATAGCGCTTCATTGATCGTGTACTCTTGAGTGTAGCTCGGGCTGAGAACGACGCAGCCATGGGAAAGTTGACAGTTAAGCCTATCTAGTGACAGCCCATCATAGGCTAGCTGGGTGATCTTGCAACTTGTATCATGTCGGAGTTTGATTTTCTCCATAGGGTTTCATTGATCGTGTATTCTTGAGTGTAGCTCTGGCTGAGAAGGTCGCAGCCATGGGAAAGTTGACAGTTAAGCCTATCTAGTGACAGCCCATCATAGGCTAGCTGGGTGATCTTGCAACTTGTATCATGTCGGAGTTTGATTTTCCCCATAGAGTTTCATTGATCGTGTATTCTTGAGTGTAGCTCTGGCTGAGAAGGTCGCAGCCATGGGAAAGTTGACAGTTAAGCCTATCTAGTGACAGCCCATCATAGGCTAGCTGGGTGATCTTGCAACTTGTATCATGCCGGAGTTGGATTTTCCCCATAGGGTTTCATTGATCGTTTACTCGGCAACTTCTATCAAGCAGGAGTTTAATTTTCCCCATAGCGCTTCATTGATCGTGCACTCTTGAGTGTAGCTCGGGCTGAGAACGACGCAGCCATGGGAAAGTTGACAGTTAAGCCTATCTAGTGACAGCCCATCATAGGCTAGCTGGGTGATCTTGCAACTTGTATCATGTCGGAGTTTGATTTTCCCCATAGGGTTTCATTGATCGTGTATTCTTGAGTGTAGCTCTGGCTGAGAAGGTCCCAGCCATGGGAAAGTTGACAGTTAAGCCTATCTAGTGACAGCCCATCATAGGCTAGCTGGGTGATCTTGCAACTTGTATCATGCCGGAGTTGGATTTTCCCCATAGAGTTTCATTGATCGTTTACTCGGCAACTTCTATCAAGCAGGAGTTTAATTTTCCCCATAGCGCTTCATTGATCGTGTACTCTTGAGTGTAGCTCGGGTTGAGAACGACGCAGCCATGGGAAAGTTGACAGTTAAGCCTATCTAGTGACAGCCCATCATAGGCTAGCTGGGTGATCTTGCAACTTGTATCATGTCGGAGTTTGATTTTCCCCATAGGGTTTCATTGATCTTGTATTCTTGAGTGTAGCTCTGGCTGAGAAGGTCGCAGCCATGGGAAAGTTGACAGTTAAGCCTATCTAGTGACAGCCCATCATAGGCTAGCTGGGTGATCTTGCAACTTGTATCATGTCGGAGTTTGATTTTCCCCATAGGGTTTCATTGATCGTGTATTCTTGAGTGTAGCTCTGGCTGAGAAGGTCGCAGCCATGGGAAAGTTGACAGTTAAGCCTATCTAGTGACAGCCCATCATAGGCTAGCTGGGTGATCTTGCAACTTGTATCATGCCGGAGTTGGATTTTCCCCATAGAGTTTCATTGATCGTTTACTCGGCAACTTCTATCAAGCAGGAGTTTAATTTTCCCCATAGCGCTTCATTGATCGTGTACTCTTGAGTGTAGCTCGGGCTGAGAACGACGCAGCCATGGGAAAGTTGACAGTTAAGCCTATCTAGTGACAGCCCATCATAGGCTAGCTGGGTGATCTTGCAACTTGTATCATGTCGGAGTTTGATTTTCCCCATAGGGTTTCATTGATCGTGTATTCTTGAGTGTAGCTCTGGCTGAGAAGGTCGCAGCCATGGGAAAGTTGACAGTTAAGCCTATCTAGTGACAGCCCATCATAGGCTAGCTGGGTGATCTTGCAACTTGTATCATGTCGGAGTTTGATTTTCCCCTTAGGGTTTCATTGATCGTGTATTCTTGAGTGTAGCTCTGGCTGAGAAGGTCGCAGCCATGGGAAAGTTGACAGTTAAGCCTATCTAGTGACAGCCCATCATAGGCTAGCTGGGTGATCTTGCAACTTGTATCATGCCGGAGTTGGATTTTCCCCATAGAGTTTCATTGATCGTTTACTCGGCAACTTCTATCAAGCAGGAGTTTAATTTTCCCCATAGCGCTTCATTGATCGTGTACTCTTGAGTGTAGCTCGGGCTGAGAACGACGCAGCCATGGGAAAGTTGACAGTTAAGCCTATCTAGTGACAGCCCATCATAGGCTAGCTGGGTGATCTTGCAACTTGTATCATGTCGGAGTTTGATTTTCCCCATAGGGTTTCATTGATCGTGTATTCTTGAGTGTAGCTCTGGCTGAGAAGGTCCCAGCCATGGGAAAGTTGACAGTTAAGCCTATCTAGTGACAGCCCATCATAGGCTAGCTGGGTGATCTTGCAACTTGTATCATGCCGGAGTTGGATTTTCCCCATAGAGTTTCATTGATCGTTTACTCGGCAACTTCTATCAAGCAGGAGTTTAATTTTCCCCATAGCGCTTCATTGATCGTGTACTCTTGAGTGTAGCTCGGGCTGAGAACGACGCAGCCATGGGAAAGTTGACAGTTAAGCCTATCTAGTGACAGCCCATCATAGGCTAGCTGGGTGATCTTGCAACTTGTATCATGTCGGAGTTTGATTTTCTCCATAGGGTTTCATTGATCGTGTATTCTTGAGTGTAGCTCTGGCTGAGAAGGTCGCAGCCATGGGAAAGTTGACAGTTAAGCCTATCTAGTGACAGCCCATCATAGGCTAGCTGGGTGATCTTGCAACTTGTATCATGTCGGAGTTTGATTTTCCCCATAGAGTTTCATTGATCGTGTATTCTTGAGTGTAGCTCTGGCTGAGAAGGTCGCAGCCATGGGAAAGTTGACAGTTAAGCCTATCTAGTGACAGCCCATCATAGGCTAGCTGGGTGATCTTGCAACTTGTATCATGTCGGAGTTTGATTTTCCCCATAGGGTTTCATTGATCGTGTATTCTTGAGTGTAGCTCTGGCTGAGAAGGTCCCAGCCATGGGAAAGTTGACAGTTAAGCCTATCTAGTGACAGCCCATCATAGGCTAGCTGGGTGATCTTGCAACTTGTATCATGCCGGAGTTGGATTTTCCCCATAGAGTTTCATTGATCGTTTACTCGGCAACTTCTATCAAGCAGGAGTTTAATTTTCCCCATAGCGCTTCATTGATCGTGTACTCTTGAGTGTAGCTCGGGCTGAGAACGACGCAGCCATGGGAAAGTTGACAGTTAAGCATATCTAGTGACAGCCCATCATAGGCTAGCTGGGTGATCTTGCAACTTGTATCATGTCGGAGTTTGATTTTCCCATAGGGTTTCATTGATCGTGTATTCTTGAGTGTAGCTCTGGCTGAGAAGGTCGCAGCCATGGGAAAGTTGACAGTTAAGCCTATCTAGTGACAGCCCATCATAGGCTAGCTGGGTGATCTTGCAACTTGTATCATGCCGGAGTTGGATTTTCCCCATAGGGTTTCATTGATCGTTTACTCGGCAACTTCTATCAAGCAGGAGTTTAATTTTCCCCGTAGCGCTTCATTGATCGTGTACTCTTGAGTGTAGCTCGGGCTGAGAACGACGCAGCCATGGGAAAGTTGACAGTTAAGCCTATCTAGTGACAGCCCATCATAGGCTAGCTGGGTGATCTTGCAACTTGTATCATGTCGGAGTTTGATTTTCCCCATAGGGTTTCATTGATCGTGTATTCTTGAGTGTAGCTCTGGCTGAGAAGGTCGCAGCCATGGGAAAGTTGACAGTTAAGCCTATCTAGTGACAGCCCATCATAGGCTAGCTGGGTGATCTTGCAACTTGTATCATGTCGGAGTTTGATTTTCCCCATAGGGTTTCATTGATCGTGTATTCTTGAGTGTAGCTCTGGCTGAGAAGGTCGCAGCCATGGGAAAGTTGACAGTTAAGCCTATCTAGTGACAGCCCATCATAGGCTAGCTGGGTGATCTTGCAACTTGTATCATGTCGGAGTTTGATTTTCCCCATAGGGTTTCATTGATCGTGTATTCTTGAGTGTAGCTCTGGCTGAGAAGGTCCCAGCCATGGGAAAGTTGACAGTTAAGCCTATCTAGTGACAGCCCATCATAGGCTAGCTGGGTGATCTTGCAACTTGTATCATGCCGGAGTTGGATTTTCCCCATAGAGTTTCATTGATCGTTTACTCGGCAACTTCTATCAAGCAGGAGTTTAATTTTCCCCATAGCGCTTCATTGATCGTGTACTCTTGAGTGTAGCTCGGGCTGAGAACGACGCAGCCATGGGAAAGTTGACAGTTAAGCCTATCTAGTGACAGCCCATCATAGGCTAGCTGGGTGATCTTGCAACTTGTATCATGTCGGAGTTTGATTTTCCCTATAGGGTTTCATTGATCGTGTATTCTTGAGTGTAGCTCTGGCTGAGAAGGTCGCAGCCATGGGAAAGTTGACAGTTAAGCCTATCTAGTGACAGCCCATCATAGGCTATCTGGGTGATCTTGCAACTTGTATCATGCCGGAGTTGGATTTTCCCCATAGAGTTTCATTGATCGTTTACTCGGCAACTTCTATCAAGCAGGAGTTTAATTTTCCCCATAGCGCTTCATTGATCGTTTACTCTTGAGTGTAGCTCGGGCTGAGAACGACGCAGCCATGGGAAAGTTGACAGTTAAGCCTATCTAGTGACAGCCCATCATAGGCTAGCTGGGTGATCTTGCAACTTGTATCATGTCGGAGTTTGATTTTCCCCATAGGGTTTCATTGATCGTGTATTCTTGAGTGTAGCTCTGGCTGAGAAGGTCGCAGCCATGGGAAAGTTGACAGTTAAGCCTATTTAGTGACAGCCCATCATAGGCTAGCTGGGTGATCTTGCAACTTGTATCATGCCGGAGTTTGATTTTCCCCTTAGAGTTTCATTGATCGTTTACTCGGCAACTTCTATCAAGCAGGAGTTTAATTTTCCCCATAGCGCTTCATTGATCGTTTACTCTTGAGTGTAGCTCGGGCTGAGAACGACGCAGCCATGGGAAAGTTGACAGTTAAGCCTATCTAGTGACAGCCCATCATAGGCTAGCTGGGTGATCTTGCAACTTGTATCATGTCGGAGTTTGATTTTCCCCATAGGGTTTCATTGATCGTGTATTCTTGAGTGTAGCTCTGGCTGAGAAGGTCCCAGCCATGGGAAAGTTGACAGTTAAGCCTATCTAGTGACAGCCCATCATAGGCTAGCTGGGTGATCTTGCAACTTGTATCATGCCGGAGTTGGATTTTCCCCATAGAGTTTCATTGATCGTTTACTCGGCAACTTCTATCAAGCAGGAGTTTAAATTTCCCCATAGCGCTTCATTGATCGTGTACTCTTGAGTGTAGCTCGGGCTGAGAACGACGCAGCCATGGGAAAGTTGACAGTTAAGCCTATCTAGTGACAGCCCATCATAGGCTAGCTGGGTGATCTTGCAACTTGTATCATGTCGGAGTTTGATTTTCCCCATAGAGTTTCATTGATCGTGTATTCTTGAGTGTAGCTCTGGCTGAGAAGGTCGCAGCCATGTGAAAGTTGACAGTTAAGCCTATCTAGTGACAGCCCATCATAGGCTAGCTGGGTGATCTTGCAACTTGTATCATGCCGGAGTTGGATTTTCCCCATAGGGTTTCATTGATCGTTTACTCGGCAACTTCTATCAAGCAGGAGTTTAATTTTCCCCATAGCGCTTCATTGATCGTGTACTCTTGAGTGTAGCTCGGGCTGAGAACGACGCAGCCATGGGAAAGTTGACAGTTAAGCCTATCTAGTGACAGCCCATCATAGGCTAGCTGGGTGATCTTGCAACTTGTATCATGTCGGAGTTTGATTTTCCCCATAGGGTTTCATTGATCGTGTATTCTTGAGCGTAGCTCTGGCTGAGAAGGTCCCAGCCATGGGAAAGTTGACAGTTAAGCCTATCTAGTGACAGCCCATCATAGGCTAGCTGGGTGATCTTGCAACTTGTATCATGTCGGAGTTTGATTTTCCCCATAGGGTTTCATTGATCGTGTATTCTTGAGTGTAGCTCTGGCTGAGAAGGTCGCAGCCATGGGAAAGTTGACAGTTAAGCCTATCTAGTGACAGCCCATCATAGGCTAGCTGGGTGATCTTGCAACTTGTATCATGCCGGAGTTGGATTTTCCCCATAGAGTTTCATTGATCGTTTACTCGGCAACTTCTATCAAGCAGGAGTTTAATTTTCCCCATAGCGCTTCATTGATAGTGTACTCTTGAGTGTAGCTCGGGCTGAGAACGACGCAGCCATGGGAAAGTTGACAGTTAAGCATATCTAGTGACAGCCCATCATAGGCTAGCTGGGTGATCTTGCAACTTGTATCATGTCGGAGTTTGATTTTCCCCATAGGGTTTCATTGATCGTTTACTCGGCAACTTCTATCAAGCAGGAGTTTAATTTTCCCCGTAGCGCTTCATTGATCGTGTACTCTTGAGTGTAGCTCGGGCTGAGAACGACGCAGCCATGGGAAAGTTGACAGTTAAGCCTATCTAGTGACAGCCCATCATAGGCTAGCTGGGTGATCTTGCAACTTGTATCATGTCGGAGTTTGATTTTCCCCATAGGGTTTCATTGATCGTGTATTCTTGAGTGTAGCTCTGGCTGAGAAGGTCGCAGCCATGGGAAAGTTGACAGTTAAGCCTATCTAGTGACAGCCCATCATAGGCTAGCTGGGTGATCTTGCAACTTGTATCATGTCGGAGTTTGATTTTCCCCATAGGGTTTCATTGATCGTGTATTCTTGAGTGTAGCTCTGGCTGAGAAGGTCGCAGCCATTGGAAAGTTGACAGTTAAGCCTATCTAGTGACAGCCCATCATAGGCTAGCTGGGTGATCTTGCAACTTGTATCATGTCGGAGTTTGATTTTCCCCATAGGGTTTCATTGATCGTGTATTCTTGAGTGTAGCTCTGGCTGAGAAGGTCCCAGCCATGGGAAAGTTGACAGTTAAGCCTATCTAGTGACAGCCCATCATAGGCTAGCTGGGTGATCTTGCAACTTGTATCATGCCGGAGTTGGATTTTCCCCATAGAGTTTCATTGATCGTTTACTCGGCAACTTCTATCAAGCAGGAGTTTAATTTTCTCCATAGCGCTTCATTGATCGTGTACTCTTGAGTGTAGCTCGGGCTGAGAACGACGCAGCCATGGGAAAGTTGACAGTTAAGCCTATCTAGTGACAGCCCATCATAGGCTAGCTGGGTGATCTTGCAACTTGTATCATGTCGGAGTTTGATTTTCCCATAGGGTTTCATTGATCGTGTATTCTTGAGTGTAGCTCTGGCTGAGAAGGTCGCAGCCATGGGAAAGTTGACAGTTAAGCCTATCTAGTGACAGCCCATCATAGGCTAGCTGGGTGATCTTGCAACTTGTATCATGCCGGAGTTGGATTTTCCCCATAGAGTTTCATTGATCGTTTACTCGGCAACTTCTATCAAGCAGGAGTTTAATTTTCCCTATAGCGCTTCATTGATCGTTTACTCTTGAGTGTAGCTCGGGCTGAGAACGACGCAGCCATGGGAAAGTTGACAGTTAAGCCTATCTAGTGACAGCCCATCATAGGCTAGCTGGGTGATCTTGCAACTTGTATCATGTCGGAGTTTGATTTTCCCCATAGGGTTTCATTGATCGTGTATTCTTGAGTGTAGCTCTGGCTGAGAAGGTCGCAGCCATGGGAAAGTTGACAGTTAAGCCTATCTAGTGACAGCCCATCATAGGCTAGCTGGGTGATCTTGCAACTTGTATCATGTCGGAGTTTGATTTTCCCCATAGGGTTTCATTGATCGTGTATTCTTGAGTGTAGCTCTGGCTGAGAAGGTCGCAGCCATGGGAAAGTTGACAGTTAAGCCTATCTAGTGACAGCCCATCATAGGCTAGCTGGGTGATCTTGCAACTTGTATCATGCCGGAGTTGGATTTTCCCATAGGGTTTCATTGATCGTTTACTCGGCAACTTCTATCAAGCAGGAGTTTAATTTTCCCCATAGCGCTTCATTGATCGTGTACTCTTGAGTGTAGCTCGGGCTGAGAACGACGCAGCCATGGAGGAAAGTTGACAGTTAAGCCTATCTAGTGACAGCCCATCTTAGGCTAGCTGGGTGATCTTGCAACTTGTATCATGTCGGAGTTTGATTTTCCCCATAGAGTTTCATTGATCGTGTATTCTTGAGTGTAGCTCTGGCTGAGAAGGTCGCAGCCATGGGAAAGTTGACAGTTAAGCCTATCTAGTGACAGCCCATCATAGGCTAGCTGGGTGATCTTGCAACTTGTATCATGCCGGAGTTGGATTTTCCCCATAGAGTTTCATTGATCGTTTACTCGGCAACTTCTATCAAGCAGGAGATTAATTTTCCCCATAGCGCTTCATTGATCGTTTACTCTTGAGTGTAGCTCGGGCTGAGAACGACGCAGCCATGGGAAAGTTGACAGTTAAGCCTATCTAGTGACAGCCCATCATAGGCTAGCTGGGTGATCTTGCAACTTGTATCATGTCGGAGTTTGATTTTCCCCATAGGGTTTCATTGATCGTGTATTCTTGAGTGTAGCTCTGGCTGAGAAGGTCGCAGCCATGGGAAAGTTGACAGTTAAGCCTATCTAGTGACAGCCCATCATAGGCTAGCTGGGTGATCTTGCAACTTGTATCATGTCGGAGTTTGATTTTCCCCATAGGGTTTCATTGATCGTGTATTCTTGAGTGTAGCTCTGGCTGAGAAGGTCGCAGCCATGGGAAAGTTGACAGTTAAGCCTATCTAGTGACAGCCCATCATAGGCTAGCTGGGTGATCTTGCAACTTGTATCATGCCGGAGTTGGATTTTCCCCATAGGGTTTCATTGATCGTTTACTCGGCAACTTCTATCAAGCAGGAGTTTAATTTTCCCCATAGCGCTTCATTGATCGTGTACTCTTGAGTGTAGCTCGGGCTGAGAACGACGCAGCCATGGGAAAGTTGACAGTTAAGCCTATCTAGTGACAGCCCATCATAGGCTAGCTGGGTGATCTTGCAACTTGTATCATGTCGGAGTTTGATTTTCCCCATAGAGTTTCATTGATCGTGTATTCTTGAGTGTAGCTCTGGCTGAGAAGGTCGCAGCCATGGGAAAGTTGACAGTTAAGCCTATCTAGTGACAGCCCATCATAGGCTAGCTGGGTGATCTTGCAACTTGTATCATGCCGGAGTTGGATTTTCCCCATAGGGTTTCATTGATCGTTTACTCGGCAACTTCTATCAAGCAGGAGTTTAATTTTCCCCATAGCGCTTCATTGATCGTGCACTCTTGAGTGTAGCTCGGGCTGAGAACGACGCAGCCATGGGAAAGTTGACAGTTAAGCCTATCTAGTGACAGCCCATCATAGGCTAGCTGGGTGATCTTGCAACTTGTATCATGTCGGAGTTTGATTTTCCCCATAGGGTTTCATTGATCGTGTATTCTTGAGTGTAGCTCTGGCTGAGAAGGTCCCAGCCATGGGAAAGTTGACAGTTAAGCCTATCTAGTGACAGCCCATCATAGGCTAGCTGGGTGATCTTGCAACTTGTATCATGCCGGAGTTGGATTTTCCCCATAGAGTTTCATTGATCGTTTACTCGGCAACTTCTATCAAGCAGGAGTTTAATTTTCCCCATAGCGCTTCATTGATCGTGTACTCTTGAGTGTAGCTCGGGCTGAGAACGACGCAGCCATGGGAAAGTTGACAGTTAAGCCTATCTAGTGACAGCCCATCATAGGCTAGCTGGGTGATCTTGCAACTTGTATCATGTCGGAGTTTGATTTTCCCCATAGGGTTTCATTGATCGTGTATTCTTGAGTGTAGCTCTGGCTGAGAAGGTCGCAGCCATGGGAAAGTTGACAGTTAAGCCTATCTAGTGACAGCCCATCATAGGCTAGCTGGGTGATCTTGCAACTTGTATCATGCCGGAGTTGGATTTTCCCCATAGAGTTTCATTGATCGTTTACTCGGCAACTTCTATCAAGCAGGAGTTTAATTTTCCCCATAGCGCTTCATTGATCGTGTACTCTTGAGTGTAGCTCGGGCTGAGAACGACGCAGCCATGGGAAAGTTGACAGTTAAGCCTATCTAGTGACAGCCCATCATAGGCTAGCTGGGTGATCTTGCAACTTGTATCATGTCGGAGTTTGATTTTCCCCATAGGGTTTCATTGATCGTGTATTCTTGAGTGTAGCTCTGGCTGAGAAGGTCGCAGCCATGGGAAAGTTGACAGTTAAGCCTATCTAGTGACAGCCCATCATAGGCTAGCTGGGTGATCTTGCAACTTGTATCATGTCGGAGTTTGATTTTCCCCATAGGGTTTCATTGATCGTGTATTCTTGAGTGTAGCTCTGGCTGAGAAGGTCGCAGCCATGGGAAAGTTGACAGTTAAGCCTATCTAGTGACAGCCCATCATAGGCTAGCTGGGTGATCTTGCAACTTGTATCATGCCGGAGTTGGATTTTCCCCATAGAGTTTCATTGATCGTTTACTCGGCAACTTCTATCAAGCAGGAGTTTAATTTTCCCCATAGCGCTTCATTGATCGTGTACTCTTGAGTGTAGCTCGGGCTGAGAACGACGCAGCCATGGGAAAGTTGACAGTTAAGCCTATCTAGTGACAGCCCATCATAGGCTAGCTGGGTGATCTTGCAACTTGTATCATGTCGGAGTTTGATTTTCCCCATAGGGTTTCATTGATCGTGTATTCTTGAGTGTAGCTCTGGCTGAGAAGGTCGCAGCCATGGGAAAGTTGACAGTTAAGCCTATCTAGTGACAGCCCATCATAGGCTAGCTGGGTGATCTTGCAACTTGTATCATGTCGGAGTTTGATTTTCCCCTTAGGGTTTCATTGATCGTGTATTCTTGAGTGTAGCTCTGGCTGAGAAGGTCGCAGCCATGGGAAAGTTGACAGTTAAGCCTATCTAGTGACAGCCCATCATAGGCTAGCTGGGTGATCTTGCAACTTGTATCATGCCGGAGTTGGATTTTCCCCATAGAGTTTCATTGATCGTTTACTCGGCAACTTCTATCAAGCAGGAGTTTAATTTTCCCCATAGCGCTTCATTGATCGTGTACTCTTGAGTGTAGCTCGGGCTGAGAACGACGCAGCCATGGGAAAGTTGACAGTTAAGCCTATCTAGTGACAGCCCATCATAGGCTAGCTGGGTGATCTTGCAACTTGTATCATGTCGGAGTTTGATTTTCCCCATAGGGTTTCATTGATCGTGTATTCTTGAGTGTAGCTCTGGCTGAGAAGGTCCCAGCCATGGGAAAGTTGACAGTTAAGCCTATCTAGTGACAGCCCATCATAGGCTAGCTGGGTGATCTTGCAACTTGTATCATGCCGGAGTTGGATTTTCCCCATAGAGTTTCATTGATCGTTTACTCGGCAACTTCTATCAAGCAGGAGTTTAATTTTCCCCATAGCGCTTCATTGATCGTGTACTCTTGAGTGTAGCTCGGGCTGAGAACGACGCAGCCATGGGAAAGTTGACAGTTAAGCCTATCTAGTGACAGCCCATCATAGGCTAGCTGGGTGATCTTGCAACTTGTATCATGTCGGAGTTTGATTTTCTCCATAGGGTTTCATTGATCGTGTATTCTTGAGTGTAGCTCTGGCTGAGAAGGTCGCAGCCATGGGAAAGTTGACAGTTAAGCCTATCTAGTGACAGCCCATCATAGGCTAGCTGGGTGATCTTGCAACTTGTATCATGTCGGAGTTTGATTTTCCCCATAGAGTTTCATTGATCGTGTATTCTTGAGTGTAGCTCTGGCTGAGAAGGTCGCAGCCATGGGAAAGTTGACAGTTAAGCCTATCTAGTGACAGCCCATCATAGGCTAGCTGGGTGATCTTGCAACTTGTATCATGTCGGAGTTGGATTTTCCCCATAGGGTTTCATTGATCGTTTACTCGGCAACTTCTATCAAGCAGGAGTTTAATTTTCCCCATAGCGCTTCATTGATCGTGTACTCTTGAGTGTAGCTCGGGCTGAGAACGACGCAGCCATGGGAAAGTTGACAGTTAAGCCTATCTAGTGACAGCCCATCATAGGCTAGCTGGGTGATCTTGCAACTTGTATCATGTCGGAGTTTGATTTTCCCCATAGGGTTTCATTGATCGTGTATTCTTGAGTGTAGCTCTGGCTGAGAAGGTCCCAGCCATGGGAAAGTTGACAGTTAAGCCTATCTAGTGACAGCCCATCATAGGCTAGCTGGGTGATCTTGCAACTTGTATCATGCCGGAGTTGGATTTTCCCCATAGAGTTTCATTGATCGTTTACTCGGCAACTTCTATCAAGCAGGAGTTTAATTTTCCCCATAGCGCTTCATTGATCGTGTACTCTTGAGTGTAGCTCGGGCTGAGAACGACGCAGCCATGGGAAAGTTGACAGTTAAGCCTATCTAGTGACAGCCCATCATAGGCTAGCTGGGTGATCTTGCAACTTGTATCATGTCGGAGTTTGATTTTCTCCATAGGGTTTCATTGATCGTGTATTCTTGAGTGTAGCTCTGGCTGAGAAGGTCGCAGCCATGGGAAAGTTGACAGTTAAGCCTATCTAGTGACAGCCCATCATAGGCTAGCTGGGTGATCTTGCAACTTGTATCATGTCGGAGTTTGATTTTCCCCATAGAGTTTCATTGATCGTGTATTCTTGAGTGTAGCTCTGGCTGAGAAGGTCGCAGCCATGGGAAAGTTGACAGTTAAGCCTATCTAGTGACAGCCCATCATAGGCTAGCTGGGTGATCTTGCAACTTGTATCATGTCGGAGTTGGATTTTCCCCATAGGGTTTCATTGATCGTTTACTCGGCAACTTCGATCAAGCAGGAGTTTAATTTTCCCCATAGCGCTTCATTGATCGTGTACTCTTGAGTGTAGCTCGGGCTGAGAACGACGCAGCCATGGGAAAGTTGACAGTTAAGCCTATCTAGTGACAGCCCATCATAGGCTAGCTGGGTGATCTTGCAACTTGTATCATGTCGGAGTTTGATTTTCCCCATAGGGTTTCATTGATCGTGTATTCTTGAGTGTAGCTCTGGCTGAGAAGGTCCCAGCCATGGGAAAGTTGACAGTTAAGCCTATCTAGTGACAGCCCATCATAGGCTAGCTGGGTGATCTTGCAACTTGTATCATGCCGGAGTTGGATTTTCCCCATAGAGTTTCATTGATCGTTTACTCGGCAACTTCTATCAAGCAGGAGTTTAATTTTCCCCATAGCGCTTCATTGATCGTGTACTCTTGAGTGTAGCTCGGGCTGAGAACGACGCAGCCATGGGAAAGTTGACAGTTAAGCCTATCTAGTGACAGCCCATCATAGGCTAGCTGGGTGATCTTGCAACTTGTATCATGTCGGAGTTTGATTTTCTCCATAGGGTTTCATTGATCGTGTATTCTTGAGTGTAGCTCTGGCTGAGAAGGTCGCAGCCATGGGAAAGTTGACAGTTAAGCCTATCTAGTGACAGCCCATCATAGGCTAGCTGGGTGATCTTGCAACTTGTATCATGTCGGAGTTTGATTTTCTCCATAGGGTTTCATTGATCGTGTATTCTTGAGTGTAGCTCTGGCTGAGAAGGTCGCAGCCATGGGAAAGTTGACAGTTAAGCCTATCTAGTGACAGCCCATCATAGGCTAGCTGGGTGATCTTGCAACTTGTATCATGTCGGAGTTTGATTTTCCCCATAGGGTTTCATTGATCGTGTATTCTTGAGTGTAGCTCTGGCTGAGAAGGTCGCAGCCATGGGAAAGTTGACAGTTAAGCCTATCTAGTGACAGCCCATCATAGGCTAGCTGGGTGATCTTGCAACTTGTATCATGTCGGAGTTTGATTTTCCCCATAGGGTTTCATTGATCGTGTATTCTTGAGTGTAGCTCTGGCTGAGAAGGTCGCAGCCATGGGAAAGTTGACAGTTAAGCCTATCTAGTGACAGCCCATCATAGGCTAGCTGGGTGATCTTGCAACTTGTATCATGTCGGAGTTTGATTTTCCCCATAGGGTTTCATTGATCGTGTATTCTTGAGTGTAGCTCTGGCTGAGAAGGTCCCAGCCATGGGAAAGTTGACAGTTAAGCCTATCTAGTGACAGCCCATCATAGGCTAGCTGGGTGATCTTGCAACTTGTATCATGCCGGAGTTGGATTTTCCCCATAGAGTTTCATTGATCGTTTACTCGGCAACTTCTATCAAGCAGGAGTTTAATTTTCTCCATAGCGCTTCATTGATCGTGTACTCTTGAGTGTAGCTCGGGCTGAGAACGACGCAGCCATGGGAAAGTTGACAGTTAAGCCTATCTAGTGACAGCCCATCGTAGGCTAGCTGGGTGATCTTGCAACTTGTATCATGTCGGAGTTTGATTTTCCCCATAGGGTTTCATTGATCGTGTATTCTTGAGTGTAGCTCTGGCTGAGAAGGTCGCAGCCATGGGAAAGTTGACAGTTAAGCCTATCTAGTGACAGCCCATCTTAGGCTAGCTGGGTGATCTTGCAACTTGTATCATGTCGGAGTTTGATTTTCCCCATAGAGTTTCATTGATCGTGTATTCTTGAGTGTAGCTCTGGCTGAGAAGGTCGCAGCCATGGGAAAGTTGACAGTTAAGCCTATCTAGTGACAGCCCATCATAGGCTAGCTGGGTGATCTTGCAACTTGTATCATGTCGGAGTTTGATTTTCCCCATAGGGTTTCATTGATCGTGTATTCTTGAGTGTAGCTCTGGCTGAGAAGGTCCCAGCCATGGGAAAGTTGACAGTTAAGCCTATCTAGTGACAGCCCATCATAGGCTAGCTGGGTGATCTTGCAACTTGTATCATGCCGGAGTTGGATTTTCCCCATAGAGTTTCATTGATCGTTTACTCGGCAACTTCTATCAAGCAGGAGTTTAATTTTCCCCATAGCGCTTCATTGATCGTGTACTCTTGAGTGTAGCTCGGGCTGAGAACGACGCAGCCATGGGAAAGTTGACAGTTAAGCCTATCTAGTGACAGCCCATCATAGGCTAGCTGGGTGATCTTGCAACTTGTATCATGTCGGAGTTTGATTTTCCCCATAGGGTTTCATTGATCGTGTATTCTTGAGTGTAGCTCTGGCTGAGAAGGTCGCAGCCATGGGAAAGTTGACAGTTAAGCCTATCTAGTGACAGCCCATCATAGGCTAGCTGGGTGATCTTGCAACTTGTATCATGCCGGAGTTGGATTTTCCCCATAGGGTTTCATTTATCGTTTACTCGGCAACTTCTATCAAGCAGGAGTTTAATTTTCCCCGTAGCGCTTCATTGATCGTGTACTCTTGAGTGTAGCTCGGGCTGAGAACGACGCAGCCATGGGAAAGTTGACAGTTAAGCCTATCTAGTGACAGCCCATCATAGGCTAGCTGGGTGATCTTGCAACTTGTATCATGTCGGAGTTTGATTTTCCCCATAGGGTTTCATTGATCGTGTATTCTTGAGTGTAGCTCTGGCTGAGAAGGTCGCAGCCATGGGAAAGTTGACAGTTAAGCCTATCTAGTGACAGCCCATCATAGGCTAGCTGGGTGATCTTGCAACTTGTATCATGTCGGAGTTTGATTTTCCCCATAGGGTATCATTGATCGTGTATTCTTGAGTGTAGCTCTGGCTGAGAAGGTCGCAGCCATGGGAAAGTTGACAGTTAAGCCTATCTAGTGACAGCCCATCATAGGCTAGCTGGGTGATCTTGCAACTTGTATCATGTCGGAGTTTGATTTTCCCCATAGAGTTTCATTGATCGTGTATTCTTGAGTGTAGCTCTGGCTGAGAAGGTCGCAGCCATGTGAAAGTTGACAGTTAAGCCTATCTAGTGACAGCCCATCATAGGCTAGCTGGGTGATCTTGCAACTTGTATCATGCCGGAGTTGGATTTTCCCCATAGGGTTTCATTGATCGTTTACTCGGCAACTTCTATCAAGCAGGAGTTTAATTTTCCCCATAGCGCTTCATTGATCGTGTACTCTTGAGTGTAGCTCGGGCTGAGAACGACGCAGCCATGGGAAAGTTGACAGTTAAGCCTATCTAGTGACAGCCCATCATAGGCTAGCTGGGTGATCTTGCAACTTGTATCATGTCGGAGTTTGATTTTCCCCATAGGGTTTCATTGATCGTGTATTCTTGAGCGTAGCTCTGGCTGAGAAGGTCCCAGCCATGGGAAAGTTGACAGTTAAGCCTATCTAGTGACAGCCCATCATAGGCTAGCTGGGTGATCTTGCAACTTGTATCATGCCGGAGTTGGATTTTCCCCATAGAGTTTCATTGATCGTTTACTCGGCAACTTCTATCAAGCAGGAGTTTAATTTTCCCCATAGCGCTTCATTGATCGTGTACTCTTGAGTGTAGCTCGGGCTGAGAACGACGCAGCCATGGGAAAGTTGACAGTTAAGCCTATCTAGTGACAGCCCATCATAGGCTAGCTGGGTGATCTTGCAACTTGTATCATGTCGGAGTTTGATTTTCCCCATAGGGTTTCATTGATCGTGTATTCTTGAGTGTAGCTCTGGCTGAGAAGGTCCCAGCCATGGGAAAGTTGACAGTTAAGCCTATCTAGTGACAGCCCATCATAGGCTAGCTGGGTGATCTTGCAACTTGTATCATGCCGGAGTTGTATTTTCCCCATAGAGTTTCATTGATCGTTTACTCGGCAACTTCTATCAAGCAGGAGTTTAATTTTCCCCATAGCGCTTCATTGATCGTGTACTCTTGAGTGTAGCTCGGGCTGAGAACGACGCAGCCATGGGAAAGTTGACAGTTAAGCCTATCTAGTGACAGCCCATCATAGGCTAGCTGGGTGATCTTGCAACTTGTATCATGTCGGAGTTTGATCTTCCCCATAGGGTTTCATTGATCGTGTATTCTTGAGTGTAGCTCTGGCTGAGAAGGTCCCAGCCATGGGAAAGTTGACAGTTAAGCCTATCTAGTGACAGCCCATCATAGGCTAGCTGGGTGATCTTGCAACTTGTATCATGCCGGAGTTGGATTTTCCCCATAGAGTTTCATTGATCGTTTACTCGGCAACTTCTATCAAGCAGGAGTTTAATTTTCCCCATAGCGCTTCATTGATCGTGTACTCTTGGATGTAGCTCGGGCTGAGAACGACGCAGCCATGGGAAAGTTGACAGTTAAGCCTATCTAGTGACAGCCCATCATAGGCTAGCTGGGTGATCTTGCAACTTGTATCATGTCGGAGTTTGATTTTCTCCATAGGGTTTCATTGATCGTGTATTCTTGAGTGTAGCTCTGGCTGAGAAGGTCGCAGCCATGGGAAAGTTGACAGTTAAGCCTATCTAGTGACAGCCCATCATAGGCTAGCTGGGTGATCTTGCAACTTGTATCATGTCGGAGTTTGATTTTCCCCATAGAGTTTCATTGATCGTGTATTCTTGAGTGTAGCTCTGGCTGAGAAGGTCGCAGCCATGGGAAAGTTGACAGTTAAGCCTATCTAGTGACAGCCCATCATAGGCTAGCTGGGTGATCTTGCAACTTGTATCATGTCGGAGTTGGATTTTCCCCATAGGGTTTCA
This sequence comes from Leptodactylus fuscus, assembly GCF_031893055.1. Classification (NCBI taxonomy): domain Eukaryota; kingdom Metazoa; phylum Chordata; class Amphibia; order Anura; family Leptodactylidae; genus Leptodactylus; species Leptodactylus fuscus. The sequence continues at coordinate 32,951 of NW_027440295.1, forward strand.
TTGATCGTTTACTCGGCAACTTCTATCAAGCAGGAGTTTAATTTTCCCCATAGCGCTTCATTGATCGTGTACTCTTGAGTGTAGCTCGGGCTGAGAACGACGCAGCCATGGGAAAGTTGACAGTTAAGCCTATCTAGTGACAGCCCATCATAGGCTAGCTGGGTGATCTTGCAACTTGTATCATGTCGGAGTTTGATTTTCCCCATAGGGTTTCATTGATCGTGTATTCTTGAGTGTAGCTCTGGCTGAGAAGGTCCCAGCCATGGGAAAGTTGACAGTTAAGCCTATCTAGTGACAGCCCATCATAGGCTAGCTGGGTGATCTTGCAACTTGTATCATGCCGGAGTTGGATTTTCCCCATAGAGTTTCATTGATCGTTTACTCGGCAACTTCTATCAGGCAGGAGTTTAATTTTCCCCATAGCGCTTCATTGATCGTGTACTCTTGAGTGTAGCTCGGGCTGAGAACGACGCAGCCATGGGAAAGTTGACAGTTAAGCCTATCTAGTGACAGCCCACCATAGGCTAGCTGGGTGATCTTGCAACTTGTATCATGTCGGAGTTTGATTTTCCACATAGGGTTTCATTGATCGTGTATTCTTGAGTGTAGCTCTGGCTGAGAAGGTCGCAGCCATGGGAAAGTTGACAGTTAAGCCTATCTAGTGACAGCCCATCATAGGCTAGCTGGGTGATCTTGCAACTTGTATCATGCCGGAGTTGGATTTTCCCCATAGAGTTTCATTGATCGTTTACTCGGCAACTTCTATCAAGCAGGAGTTTTATTTTCCCCATAGCGCTTCATTGATCGTGTACTCTTGAGTGTAGCTCGGGCTGAGAACGACGCAGCCATGGGAAAGTTGACAGTTAAGCCTATCTAGTGACAGCCCATCATAGGCTAGCTGGGTGATCTTGCAACTTGTATCATGTCGGAGTTTGATTTTCCCCATAGGGTTTCATTGATCGTGTATTCTTGAGTGTAGCTCTGGCTGAGAAGGTCGCAGCCATGGGAAAGTTGACAGTTAAGCCTATCTAGTGACAGCCCATCATAGGCTAGCTGGGTGATCTTGCAACTTGTATCATGCCGGAGTTGGATTTTCCCCATAGAGTTTCATTGATCGTTTACTCGGCAACTTCTATCAAGCAGGAGTTTTATTTTCCCCATAGCGCTTCATTGATCGTGTACTCTTGAGTGTAGCTCGGGCTGAGAACGACGCAGCCATGGGAAAGTTGACAGTTAAGCCCATCTAGTGACAGCCCATCATAGGCTAGCTGGGTGATCTTGCAACTTGTATCATGTCGGAGTTTGATTTTCCCCATAGGGTTTCATTGATCGTGTATTCTTGAGTGTAGCTCTGGCTGAGAAGGTCCCAGCCATGGGAAAGTTGACAGTTAAGCCTATCTAGTGACAGCCCATCATAGGCTAGCTGGGTGATCTTGCAACTTGTATCATGCCGGAGTTGGATTTTCCCCATAGAGTTTCATTGATCGTTTACTCGGCAACTTCTATCAAGCAGGAGTTTAATTTTCCCCATAGCGCTTCATTGATCGTGTACTCTTGAGTGTAGCTCGGGCTGAGAACGACGCAGCCATGGGAAAGTTGACAGTTAAGCCTATCTAGTGACAGCCCATCATAGGCTAGCTGGGTGATCTTGCAACTTGTATCATGTCGGAGTTTGATTTTCCCCATAGGGTTTCATTGATCGTGTATTCTTGAGTGTAGCTCTGGCTGAGAAGGTCGCAGCCATGGGAAAGTTGACAGTTAAGCCTATCTAGTGACAGCCCATCATAGGCTAGCTGGGTGATCTTGCAACTTGTATCATGTCGGAGTTTGATTTTCCCCATAGGGTTTCATTGATCGTGTATTCTTGAGTGTAGCTCTGGCTGAGAAGGTCGCAGCCATGGGAAAGTTGACAGTTAAGCCTATCTAGTGACAGCCCATCATAGGCTAGCTGGGTGATCTTGCAACTTGTATCATGTCGGAGTTTGATTTTCCCCATAGGGTTTCATTGATCGTGTATTCTTGAGTGTAGCTCTGGCTGAGAAGGTCCCAGCCATGGGAAAGTTGACAGTTAAGCCTATCTAGTGACAGCCCATCATAGGCTAGCTGGGTGATCTTGCAACTTGTATCATGCCGGAGTTGGATTTTCCCCATTGAGTTTCATTGATCGTTTACTCGGCAACTTCTATCAAGCAGGAGTTTAATTTTCCCCATAGCGCTTCATTGATCGTGTACTCTTGAGTGTAGCTCGGGCTGAGAACGACGCAGCCATGGGAAAGTTGACATTTAAGCCTATCTAGTGACAGCCCATCATAGGCTAGCTGGGTGATCTTGCAACTTGTATCATGTCGGAGTTTGATTTTCCCCATAGGGTTTCATTGATCGTGTATTCTTGAGTGTAGCTCTGGCTGAGAAGGTCCCAGCCATGGGAAAGTTGACAGTTAAGCCTATCTAGTGACAGCCCATCATAGGCTAGCTGGGTGATCTTGCAACTTGTATCATGTCGGAGTTTGATTTTCCCCATAGGGTTTCATTGATCGTGTATTCTTGAGTGTAGCTCTGGCTGAGAAGGTCGCAGCCATGGGAAAGTTGACAGTTAAGCCTATCTAGTGACAGCCCATCATAGGCTAGCTGGGTGATCTTGCAACTTGTATCATGTCGGAGTTTGATTTTCCCCATAGGGTTTCATTGATCGTGTATTCTTGAGTGTAGCTCTGGCTGAGAAGGTCCCAGCCATGGGAAAGTTGACAGTTAAGCCTATCTAGTGACAGCCCATCATAGGCTAGCTGGGTGATCTTGCAACTTGTATCATGCCGGAGTTGGATTTTCCCCATTGAGTTTCATTGATCGTTTACTCGGCAACTTCTATCAAGCAGGAGTTTAATTTTCCCCATAGCGCTTCATTGATCGTGTACTCTTGAGTGTAGCTCGGGCTGAGAACGACGCAGCCATGGGAAAGTTGACATTTAAGCCTATCTAGTGACAGCCCATCATAGGCTAGCTGGGTGATCTTGCAACTTGTATCATGTCGGAGTTTGATTTTCCCCATAGGGTTTCATTGATCGTGTATTCTTGAGTGTAGCTCTGGCTGAGAAGGTCCCAGCCATGGGAAAGTTGACAGTTAAGCCTATCTAGTGACAGCCCATCATAGGCTAGCTGGGTGATCTTGCAACTTGTATCATGCCGGAGTTGGATTTTCCCCATAGAGTTTCATTGATCGTTTACTCGGCAACTTCTATCAAGCAGGAGTTTAATTTTCCCCATAGCGCTTCATTGATCGTGTACTCTTGAGTGTAGCTCGGGCTGAGAACGACGCAGCCATGGGAAAGTTGACAGTTAAGCCTATCTAGTGACAGCCCATCATAGGCTAGCTGGGTGATCTTGCAACTTGTATCATGTCGGAGTTTGATTTTCCCCATAGGGTTTCATTGATCGTGTATTCTTGAGTGTAGCTCTGGCTGAGAAGGTCGCAGCCATGGGAAAGTTGACAGTTAAGCCTATCTAGTGACAGCCCATCATAGGCTAGCTGGGTGATCTTGCAACTTGTATCATGTCGGAGTTTGATTTTCCCCATAGGGTTTCATTGATCGTGTATTCTTGAGTGTAGCTCTGGCTGAGAAGGTCGCAGCCATGGGAAAGTTGACAGTTAAGCCTATCTAGTGACAGCCCATCATAGGCTAGCTGGGTGATCTTGCAACTTGTATCATGTCGGAGTTTGATTTTCCCCATAGGGTTTCATTGATCGTGTATTCTTGAGTGTAGCTCTGGCTGAGAAGGTCCCAGCCATGGGAAAGTTGACAGTTAAGCCTATCTAGTGACAGCCCATCATAGGCTAGCTGGGTGATCTTGCAACTTGTATCATGTCGGAGTTTGATTTTCCCCATAGGGTTTCATTGATCGTGTATTCTTGAGTGTAGCTCTGGCTGAGAAGGTCCCAGCCATGGGAAAGTTGACAGTTAAGCCTATCTAGTGACAGCCCATCATAGGCTAGCTGGGTGATCTTGCAACTTGTATCATGCCGGAGTTGGATTTTCCCCATAGAGTTTCATTGATCGTTTACTCGGCAACATCTATCAAGCAGGAGTTTAAATTTCCCCATAGCGCTTCATTGATCGTGTACTCTTGAGTGTAGCTCGGGCTGAGAACGACGCAGCCATGGGAAAGTTGACAGTTAAGCCTATCTAGTGACAGCCCATCATAGGCTAGCTGGGTGATCTTGCAACTTGTATCATGTCGGAGTTTGATTTTCCCCATAGAGTTTCATTGATCGTGTATTCTTGAGTGTAGCTCTGGCTGAGAAGGTCGCAGCCATGTGAAAGTTGACAGTTAAGCCTATCTAGTGACAGCCCATCATAGGCTAGCTGGGTGATCTTGCAACTTGTATCATGCCGGAGTTGGATTTTCCCCATAGGGTTTCATTGATCGTTTACTCGGCAACTTCTATCAAGCAGGAGTTTAATTTTCCCCATAGCGCTTCATTGATCGTGTACTCTTGAGTGTAGCTCGGGGTGAGAACGACGCAGCCATGGGAAAGTTGACAGTTAAGCCTATCTAGTGACAGCCCATCATAGGCTAGCTGGGTGATCTTGCAACTTGTATCATGTCGGAGTTTGATTTTCCCCATAGGGTTTCATTGATCGTGTATTCTTGAGCGTAGCTCTGGCTGAGAAGGTCCCAGCCATGGGAAAGTTGACAGTTAAGCCTATCTAGTGACAGCCCATCATAGGCTAGCTGGGTGATCTTGCAACTTGTATCATGCCGGAGTTGGATTTTCCTCATAGAGTTTCATTGATCGTTTACTCGGCAACTTCTATCAAGCAGGAGTTTAATTTTCCCCATAGCGCTTCATTGATCGTGTACTCTTGAGTGTAGCTCGGGCTGAGAACGACGCAGCCATGGGAAAGTTGACAGTTAAGCCTATCTAGTGACAGCCCATCATAGGCTAGCTGGGTGATCTTGCAACTTGTATCATGCCGGAGTTGGATTTTCCCCATAGAGTTTCATTGATCGTTTACTCGGCAACTTCTATCAAGCAGGAGTTTAATTTTCCCCATAGCGCTTCATTGATCGTGTACTCTTGAGTGTAGCTCTGGCTGAGAAGGTCGCAGCCATGGGAAAGTTGACAGTTAAGCCTATCTAGTGACAGCCCATCATAGGCTAGCTGGGTGATCTTGCAACTTGTATCATGCCGGAGTTGGATTTTCCCCATAGAGTTTCATTGATCGTTTACGCGGCAACTTCTATCAAGCAGGAGTTTTATTTTCCCCATAGCGCTTCATTGATCGTGTACTCTTGAGTGTAGCTCGGGCTGAGAACGACGCAGCCATGGGAAAGTTGACAGTTAAGCCTATCTAGTGACAGCCCATCATAGGCTAGCTGGGTGATCTTGCAACTTGTATCATGTCGGAGTTTGATTTTCCCCATAGGGTTTCATTGATCGTGTATTCTTGAGTGTAGCTCTGGCTGAGAAGGTCCCAGCCATGGGAAAGTTGACAGTTAAGCCTATCTAGTGACAGCCCATCATAGGCTAGCTGGGTGATCTTGCAACTTGTATCATGCCGGAGTTGGATTTTCCCCATAGAGTTTCATTGATCGTTTACTCGGCAACTTCTATCAAGCAGGAGTTTAATTTTCCCCATAGCGCTTCATTGATCGTGTACTCTTGAGTGTAGCTCGGGCTGAGAACGACGCAGCCATGGGAAAGTTGACAGTTAAGCCTATCTAGTGACAGCCCATCATAGGCTAGCTGGGTGATCTTGCAACTTGTATCATGTCGGAGTTTGATTTTCTCCATAGGGTTTCATTGATCGTGTATTCTTGAGTGTAGCTCTGGCTGAGAAGGTCGCAGCCATGGGAAAGTTGACAGTTAAGCCTATCTAGTGACAGCCCATCATAGGCTAGCTGGGTGATCTTGCAACTTGTATCATGTCGGAGTTTGATTTTCCCCATAGGGTTTCATTGATCGTGTATTCTTGAGTGTAGCTCTGGCTGAGAAGGTCGCAGCCATGGGAAAGTTGACAGTTAAGCCTATCTAGTGACAGCCCATCATAGGCTAGCTGGGTGATCTTGCAACTTGTATCATGTCGGAGTTTGATTTTCCCCATAGGGTTTCATTGATCGTGTATTCTTGAGTGTAGCTCTGGCTGAGAAGGTCGCAGCCATGGGAAAGTTGACAGTTAAGCCTATCTAGTGACAGCCCATCATAGGCTAGCTGGGTGATCTTGCAACTTGTATCATGCCGGAGTTGGATTTTCCCCATAGAGTTTCATTGATCGTTTACTCGGCAACTTCTATCAAGCAGGAGTTTAATTTTCCCCATAGCGCTTCATTGATCGTGTACTCTTGAGTGTAGCTCGGGCTGAGAACGACGCAGCCATGGGAAAGTTGACAGTTAAGCCTATCTAGTGACAGCCCATCATAGGCTAGCTGGGTGATCTTGCAACTTGTATCATGCCGGAGTTGGATTTTCCCCATAGGGTTTCATTGATCGTTTACTCGGCAACTTCTATCAAGCAGGAGTTTAATTTTCCCCATAGCGCTTCATTGATCGTGTACTCTTGAGTGTAGCTCGGGCTGAGAACGACGCAGCCATGGGAAAGTTGACAGTTAAGCCTATCTAGTGACAGCCCATCATAGGCTAGCTGGGTGATCTTGCAACTTGTATCATGTCGGAGTTTGATTTTCCCCATAGGGTTTCATTGATCGTGTATTCTTGAGCGTAGCTCTGGCTGAGAAGGTCCCAGCCATGGGAAAGTTGACAGTTAAGCCTATCTAGTGACAGCCCATCATAGGCTAGCTGGGTGATCTTGCAACTTGTATCATGTCGGAGTTTGATTTTCCCCATAGGGTTTCATTGATCGTGTATTCTTGAGTGTAGCTCTGGCTGAGAAGGTCGCAGCCATGGGAAAGTTGACAGTTAAGCCTATCTAGTGACAGCCCATCATAGGCTAGCTGGGTGATCTTGCAACTTGTATCATGTCGGAGTTTGATTTTCCCCATAGGGTTTCATTGATCGTGTATTCTTGAGTGTAGCTCTGGCTGAGAAGGTCGCAGCCATGGGAAAGTTGACAGTTAAGCCTATCTAGTGACAGCCCATCATAGGCTAGCTGGTGATCTTGCAACTTGTATCATGTCGGAGTTTGATTTTCCCCATAGGGTTTCATTGATCGTGTATTCTTGAGTGTAGCTCTGGCTGAGAAGGTCGCAGCCATGTGAAAGTTGACAGTTAAGCCTATCTAGTGACAGCCCATCATAGGCTAGCTGGGTGATCTTGCAACTTGTATCATGCCGGAGTTGGATTTTCCCCATAGGGTTTCATTGATCGTTTACTCGGCAACTTCTATCAAGCAGGAGTTTAATTTTCCCCATAGCGCTTCATTGATCGTGTACTCTTGAGTGTAGCTCGGGGTGAGAACGACGCAGCCATGGGAAAGTTGACAGTTAAGCCTATCTAGTGACAGCCCATCATAGGCTAGCTGGGTGATCTTGCAACTTGTATCATGTCGGAGTTTGATTTTCCCCATAGGGTTTTATTGATCGTGTATTCTTGAGCGTAGCTCTGGCTGAGAAGGTCCCAGCCATGGGAAAGTTGACAGTTAAGCCTATCTAGTGACAGCCCATCATAGGCTAGCTGGGTGATCTTGCAACTTGTATCATGCCGGAGTTGGATTTTCCCCATAGAGTTTCATTGATCGTTTACTCGGCAACTTCTATCAAGCAGGAGTTTAATTTTCCCCATAGCGCTTCATTGATCGTGTACTCTTGAGTGTAGCTCGGGCTGAGAACGACGCAGCCATGGGAAAGTTGACAGTTAAGCCTATCTAGTGACAGCCCATCATAGGCTAGCTGGGTGATCTTGCAACTTGTATCATGCCGGAGTTGGATTTTCCCCATAGAGTTTCATTGATCGTTTACTCGGCAACTTCTATCAAGCAGGAGTTTAATTTTCCCCATAGCGCTTCATTGATCGTGTACTCTTGAGTGTAGCTCTGGCTGAGAAGGTCGCAGCCATGGGAAAGTTGACAGTTAAGCCTATCTAGTGACAGCCCATCATAGGCTAGCTGGGTGATCTTGCAACTTGTATCATGCCGGAGTTGGATTTTCCCCATAGAGTTTCATTGATCGTTTACTCGGCAACTTCTATGAAGCAGGAGTTTTATTTTCCCCATAGCGCTTCATTGATCGTGTACTCTTGAGTGTAGCTCGGGCTGAGAACGACGCAGCCATGGGAAAGTTGACAGTTAAGCCTATCTAGTGACAGCCCATCATAGGCTAGCTGGGTGATCTTGCAACTTGTATCATGTCGGAGTTTGATTTTCCCCATAGGGTTTCATTGATCGTGTATTCTTGAGTGTAGCTCTGGCTGAGAAGGTCCCAGCCATGGGAAAGTTGACAGTTAAGCCTATCTAGTGACAGCCCATCATAGGCTAGCTGGGTGATCTTGCAACTTGTATCATGTCGGAGTTTGATTTTCCCCATAGGGTATCATTGATCGTGTATTCTTGAGTGTAGCTCTGGCTGAGAAGGTCGCAGCCATGGGAAAGTTGACAGTTAAGCCTATCTAGTGACAGCCCATCATAGGCTAGCTGGGTGATCTTGCAACTTGTATCATGTCGGAGTTTGATTTTCCCCATAGAGTTTCATTGATCGTGTATTCTTGAGTGTAGCTCTGGCTGAGAAGGTCGCAGCCATGTGAAAGTTGACAGTTAAGCCTATCTAGTGACAGCCCATCATAGGCTAGCTGGGTGATCTTGCAACTTGTATCATGCCGGAGTTGGATTTTCCCCATAGGGTTTCATTGATCGTTTACTCGGCAACTTCTATCAAGCAGGAGTTTAATTTTCCCCATAGCGCTTCATTGATCGTGTACTCTTGAGTGTAGCTCGGGCTGAGAACGACGCAGCCATGGGAAAGTTGACAGTTAAGCCTATCTAGTGACAGCCCATCATAGGCTAGCTGGGTGATCTTGCAACTTGTATCATGTCGGAGTTTGATTTTCCCCATAGGGTTTCATTGATCGTGTATTCTTGAGCGTAGCTCTGGCTGAGAAGGTCCCAGCCATGGGAAAGTTGACAGTTAAGCCTATCTAGTGACAGCCCATCATAGGCTAGCTGGGTGATCTTGCAACTTGTATCATGCCGGAGTTGGATTTTCCCCATAGAGTTTCATTGATCGTTTACTCGGCAACTTCTATCAAGCAGGAGTTTAATTTTCCCCATAGCGCTTCATTGATCGTGTACTCTTGAGTGTAGCTCGGGCTGAGAACGACGCAGCCATGGGAAAGTTGACAGTTAAGCCTATCTAGTGACAGCCCATCATAGGCTAGCTGGGTGATCTTGCAACTTGTATCATGTCGGAGTTTGATTTTCCCCATAGGGTTTCATTGATCGTGTATTCTTGAGTGTAGCTCTGGCTGAGAAGGTCCCAGCCATGGGAAAGTTGACAGTTAAGCCTATCTAGTGACAGCCCATCATAGGCTAGCTGGGTGATCTTGCAACTTGTATCATGCCGGAGTTGGATTTTCCCCATAGAGTTTCATTGATCGTTTACTCGGCAACTTCTATCAAGCAGGAGTTTAATTTTCCCCATAGCGCTTCATTGATCGTGTACTCTTGAGTGTAGCTCGGGCTGAGAACGACGCAGCCATGGGAAAGTTGACAGTTAAGCCTATCTAGTGACAGCCCATCATAGGCTAGCTGGGTGATCTTGCAACTTGTATCATGTCGGAGTTTGATCTTCTCCATAGGGTTTCATTGATCGTGTATTCTTGAGTGTAGCTCTGGCTGAGAAGGTCCCAGCCATGGGAAAGTTGACAGTTAAGCCTATCTAGTGACAGCCCATCATAGGCTAGCTGGGTGATCTTGCAACTTGTATCATGCCGGAGTTGGATTTTCCCCATAGAGTTTCATTGATCGTTTACTCGGCAACTTCTATCAAGCAGGAGTTTAATTTTCCCCATAGCGCTTCATTGATCGTGTACTCTTGGATGTAGCTCGGGCTGAGAACGACGCAGCCATGGGAAAGTTGACAGTTAAGCCTATCTAGTGACAGCCCATCATAGGCTAGCTGGGTGATCTTGCAACTTGTATCATGTCGGAGTTTGATTTTCTCCATAGGGTTTCATTGATCGTGTATTCTTGAGTGTAGCTCTGGCTGAGAAGGTCGCAGCCATGGGAAAGTTGACAGTTAAGCCTATCTAGTGACAGCCCATCATAGGCTAGCTGGGTGATCTTGCAACTTGTATCATGTCGGAGTTTGATTTTCCCCATAGGGTTTCATTGATCGTGTATTCTTGAGTGTAGCTCTGGCTGAGAAGGTCGCAGCCATGGGAAAGTTGACAGTTAAGCCTATCTAGTGACAGCCCATCATAGGCTAGCTGGGTGATCTTGCAACTTGTATCATGTCGGAGTTTGATTTTCCCCATAGGGTTTCATTGATCGTGTATTCTTGAGTGTAGCTCTGGCTGAGAAGGTCGCAGCCATGGGAAAGTTGACAGTTAAGCCTATCTAGTGACAGCCCATCATAGGCTAGCTGGGTGATCTTGCAACTTGTATCATGTCGGAGTTTGATTTTCCCCATAGGGTTTCATTGATCGTGTATTCTTGAGTGTAGCTCTGGCTGAGAAGGTCCCAGCCATGGGAAAGTTGACAGTTAAGCCTATCTAGTGACAGCCCATCATAGGCTAGCTGGGTGATCTTGCAACTTGTATCATGCCGGAGTTGGATTTTCCCCATAGAGTTTCATTGATCGTTTACTCTGCAACTTCTATCAAGCAGGAGTTTAATTTTCTCCATAGCGCTTCATTGATCGTGTACTCTTGAGTGTAGCTCGGGCTGAGAACGACGCAGCCATGGGAAAGTTGACAGTTAAGCCTATCTAGTGACAGCCCATCGTAGGCTAGCTGGGTGATCTTGCAACTTGTATCATGTCGGAGTTTGATTTTCCCCATAGGGTTTCATTGATCGTGTATTCTTGAGTGTAGCTCTGGCTGAGAAGGTCGCAGCCATGGGAAAGTTGACAGTTAAGCCTATCTAGTGACAGCCCATCTTAGGCTAGCTGGGTGATCTTGCAACTTGTATCATGTCGGAGTTTGATTTTCCCCATAGAGTTTCATTGATCGTGTATTCTTGAGTGTAGCTCTGGCTGAGAAGGTCGCAGCCATGGGAAAGTTGACAGTTAAGCCTATCTAGTGACAGCCCATCATAGGCTAGCTGGGTGATCTTGCAACTTGTATCATGTCGGAGTTTGATTTTCCCCATAGGGTTTCATTGATCGTGTATTCTTGAGTGTAGCTCTGGCTGATAAGGTCCCAGCCATGGGAAAGTTGACAGTTAAGCCTATCTAGTGACAGCCCATCATAGGCTAGCTGGGTGATCTTGCAACTTGTATCATGCCGGAGTTGGATTTTCCCCATAGAGTTTCATTGATCGTTTACTCGGCAACTTCTATCAAGCAGGAGTTTAATTTTCCCCATAGCGCTTCATTGATCGTGTACTCTTGAGTGTAGCTCGGGCTGAGAACGACGCAGCCATGGGAAAGTTGACAGTTAAGCCTATCTAGTGACAGCCCATCATAGGCTAGCTGGGTGATCTTGCAACTTGTATCATGTCGGAGTTTGATTTTCCCCATAGGGTTTCATTGATCGTGTATTCTTGAGTGTAGCTCTGGCTGAGAAGGTCGCAGCCATGGGAAAGTTGACAGTTAAGCCTATCTAGTGACAGCCCATCATAGGCTAGCTGGGTGATCTTGCAACTTGTATCATGTCGGAGTTTGATTTTCCCCATAGGGTATCATTGATCGTGTATTCTTGAGTGTAGCTCTGGCTGAGAAGGTCGCAGCCATGGGAAAGTTGACAGTTAAGCCTATCTAGTGACAGCCCATCATAGGCTAGCTGGGTGATCTTGCAACTTGTATCATGTCGGAGTTTGATTTTCCCCATAGAGTTTCATTGATCGTGTATTCTTGAGTGTAGCTGTGGCTGAGAAGGTCGCAGCCATGTGAAAGTTGACAGTTAAGCCTATCTAGTGACAGCCCATCATAGGCTAGCTGGGTGATCTTGCAACTTGTATCATGCCGGAGTTGGATTTTCCCCATAGGGTTTCATTGATCGTTTACTCGGCAACTTCTATCAAGCAGGAGTTTAATTTTCCCCATAGCGCTTCATTGATCGTGTACTCTTGAGTGTAGCTCGGGCTGAGAACGACGCAGCCATGGGAAAGTTGACAGTTAAGCCTATCTAGTGACAGCCCATCATAGGCTAGCTGGGTGATCTTGCAACTTGTATCATGTCGGAGTTTGATTTTCCCCATAGGGTTTCATTGATCGTGTATTCTTGAGCGTAGCTCTGGCTGAGAAGGTCCCAGCCATGGGAAAGTTGACAGTTAAGCCTATCTAGTGACAGCCCATCATAGGCTAGCTGGGTGATCTTGCAACTTGTATCATGCCGGAGTTGGATTTTCCCCATAGAGTTTCATTGATCGTTTACTCGGCAACTTCTATCAAGCAGGAGTTTAATTTTCCCCATAGCGCTTCATTGATCGTGTACTCTTGAGTGTAGCTCGGGCTGAGAACGACGCAGCCATGGGAAAGTTGACAGTTAAGCCTATCTAGTGACAGCCCATCATAGGCTAGCTGGGTGATCTTGCAACTTGTATCATGTCGGAGTTTGATTTTCCCCATAGGGTTTCATTGATCGTGTATTCTTGAGTGTAGCTCTGGCTGAGAAGGTCCCAGCCATGGGAAAGTTGACAGTTAAGCCTATCTAGTGACAGCCCATCATAGGCTAGCTGGGTGATCTTGCAACTTGTATCATGCCGGAGTTGGATTTTCCCCATAGAGTTTCATTGATCGTTTACTCGGCAACTTCTATCAAGCAGGAGTTTAATTTTCCCCATAGCGCTTCATTGATCGTGTACTCTTGAGTGTAGCTCGGGCTGAGAACGACGCAGCCATGGGAAAGTTGACAGTTAAGCCTATCTAGTGACAGCCCATCATAGGCTAGCTGGGTGATCTTGCAACTTGTATCATGTCGGAGTTTGATCTTCCCCATAGGGTTTCATTGATCGTGTATTCTTGAGTGTAGCTCTGGCTGAGAAGGTCCCAGCCATGGGAAAGTTGACAGTTAAGCCTATCTAGTGACAGCCCATCATAGGCTAGCTGGGTGATCTTGCAACTTGTATCATGCCGGAGTTGGATTTTCCCCATAGAGTTTCATTGATCGTTTACTCGGCAACTTCTATCAAGCAGGAGTTTAATTTTCCCCATAGCGCTTCATTGATCGTGTACTCTTGGATGTAGCTCGGGCTGAGAACGACGCAGCCATGGGAAAGTTGACAGTTAAGCCTATCTAGTGACAGCCCATCATAGGCTAGCTGGGTGATCTTGCAACTTGTATCATGTCGGAGTTTGATTTTCTCCATAGGGTTTCATTGATCGTGTATTCTTGAGTGTAGCTCTGGCTGAGAAGGTCGCAGCCATGGGAAAGTTGACAGTTAAGCCTATCTAGTGACAGCCCATCATAGGCTAGCTGGGTGATCTTGCAACTTGTATCATGTCGGAGTTTGATTTTCCCCATAGAGTTTCATTGATCGTGTATTCTTGAGTGTAGCTCTGGCTGAGAAGGTCGCAGCCATGGGAAAGTTGACAGTTAAGCCTATCTAGTGACAGCCCATCATAGGCTAGCTGGGTGATCTTGCAACTTGTATCATGTCGGAGTTGGATTTTCCCCATAGGGTTTCATTGATCGTTTACTCGGCAACTTCTATCAAGCAGGAGTTTAATTTTCCCCATAGCGCTTCATTGATCGTGTACTCTTGAGTGTAGCTCGGGCTGAGAACGACGCAGCCATGGGAAAGTTGACAGTTAAGCCTATCTAGTGACAGCCCATCATAGGCTAGCTGGGTGATCTTGCAACTTGTATCATGTCGGAGTTTGATTTTCCCCATAGGGTTTCATTGATCGTGTATTCTTGAGTGTAGCTCTGGCTGAGAAGGTCCCAGCCATGGGAAAGTTGACAGTTAAGCCTATCTAGTGACAGCCCATCATAGGCTAGCTGGGTGATCTTGCAACTTGTATCATGCCGGAGTTGGATTTTCCCCATAGAGTTTCATTGATCGTTTACTCGGCAACTTCTATCAGGCAGGAGTTTAATTTTCCCCATAGCGCTTCATTGATCGTGTACTCTTGAGTGTAGCTCGGGCTGAGAACGACGCAGCCATGGGAAAGTTGACAGTTAAGCCTATCTAGTGACAGCCCACCATAGGCTAGCTGGGTGATCTTGCAACTTGTATCATGTCGGAGTTTGATTTTCCACATAGGGTTTCATTGATCGTGTATTCTTGAGTGTAGCTCTGGCTGAGAAGGTCGCAGCCATGGGAAAGTTGACAGTTAAGCCTATCTAGTGACAGCCCATCATAGGCTAGCTGGGTGATCTTGCAACTTGTATCATGCCGGAGTTGGATTTTCCCCATAGAGTTTCATTGATCGTTTACTCGGCAACTTCTATCAAGCAGGAGTTTTATTTTCCCCATAGCGCTTCATTGATCGTGTACTCTTGAGTGTAGCTCGGGCTGAGAACGACGCAGCCATGGGAAAGTTGACAGTTAAGCCTATCTAGTGACAGCCCATCATAGGCTAGCTGGGTGATCTTGCAACTTGTATCATGTCGGAGTTTGATTTTCCCCATAGGGTTTCATTGATCGTGTATTCTTGAGTGTAGCTCTGGCTGAGAAGGTCGCAGCCATGGGAAAGTTGACAGTTAAGCCTATCTAGTGACAGCCCATCATAGGCTAGCTGGGTGATCTTGCAACTTGTATCATGCCGGAGTTGGATTTTCCCCATAGAGTTTCATTGATCGTTTACTCGGCAACTTCTATCAAGCAGGAGTTTTATTTTCCCCATAGCGCTTCATTGATCGTGTACTCTTGAGTGTAGCTCGGGCTGAGAACGACGCAGCCATGGGAAAGTTGACAGTTAAGCCCATCTAGTGACAGCCCATCATAGGCTAGCTGGGTGATCTTGCAACTTGTATCATGTCGGAGTTTGATTTTCCCCATAGGGTTTCATTGATCGTGTATTCTTGAGTGTAGCTCTGGCTGAGAAGGTCCCAGCCATGGGAAAGTTGACAGTTAAGCCTATCTAGTGACAGCCCATCATAGGCTAGCTGGGTGATCTTGCAACTTGTATCATGCCGGAGTTGGATTTTCCCCATAGAGTTTCATTGATCGTTTACTCGGCAACTTCTATCAAGCAGGAGTTTAATTTTCCCCATAGCGCTTCATTGATCGTGTACTCTTGAGTGTAGCTCGGGCTGAGAACGACGCAGCCATGGGAAAGTTGACAGTTAAGCCTATCTAGTGACAGCCCATCATAGGCTAGCTGGGTGATCTTGCAACTTGTATCATGTCGGAGTTTGATTTTCCCCATAGGGTTTCATTGATCGTGTATTCTTGAGTGTAGCTCTGGCTGAGAAGGTCGCAGCCATGGGAAAGTTGACAGTTAAGCCTATCTAGTGACAGCCCATCATAGGCTAGCTGGGTGATCTTGCAACTTGTATCATGTCGGAGTTTGATTTTCCCCATAGGGTTTCATTGATCGTGTATTCTTGAGTGTAGCTCTGGCTGAGAAGGTCGCAGCCATGGGAAAGTTGACAGTTAAGCCTATCTAGTGACAGCCCATCATAGGCTAGCTGGGTGATCTTGCAACTTGTATCATGTCGGAGTTTGATTTTCCCCATAGGGTTTCATTGATCGTGTATTCTTGAGTGTAGCTCTGGCTGAGAAGGTCCCAGCCATGGGAAAGTTGACAGTTAAGCCTATCTAGTGACAGCCCATCATAGGCTAGCTGGGTGATCTTGCAACTTGTATCATGCCGGAGTTGGATTTTCCCCATTGAGTTTCATTGATCGTTTACTCGGCAACTTCTATCAAGCAGGAGTTTAATTTTCCCCATAGCGCTTCATTGATCGTGTACTCTTGAGTGTAGCTCGGGCTGAGAACGACGCAGCCATGGTAAAGTTGACATTTAAGCCTATCTAGTGACAGCCCATCATAGGCTAGCTGGGTGATCTTGCAACTTGTATCATGTCGGAGTTTGATTTTCCCCATAGGGTTTCATTGATCGTGTATTCTTGAGTGTAGCTCTGGCTGAGAAGGTCCCAGCCATGGGAAAGTTGACAGTTAAGCCTATCTAGTGACAGCCCATCATAGGCTAGCTGGGTGATCTTGCAACTTGTATCATGTCGGAGTTTGATTTTCCCCATAGGGTTTCATTGATCGTGTATTCTTGAGTGTAGCTCTGGCTGAGAAGGTCGCAGCCATGGGAAAGTTGACAGTTAAGCCTATCTAGTGACAGCCCATCATAGGCTAGCTGGGTGATCTTGCAACTTGTATCATGTCGGAGTTTGATTTTCCCCATAGGGTTTCATTGATCGTGTATTCTTGAGTGTAGCTCTGGCTGAGAAGGTCCCAGCCGTGGGAAAGTTGACAGTTAAGCCTATCTAGTGACAGCCCATCATAGGCTAGCTGGGTGATCTTGCAACTTGTATCATGCCGGAGTTGGATTTTCCCCATTGAGTTTCATTGATCGTTTACTCGGCAACTTCTATCAAGCAGGAGTTTAATTTTCCCCAAAGCGCTTCATTGATCGTGTACTCTTGAGTGTAGCTCGGGCTGAGAACGACGCAGCCATGGGAAAGTTGACATTTAAGCCTATCTAGTGACAGCCCATCATAGGCTAGCTGGGTGATCTTGCAACTTGTATCATGTCGGAGTTTGATTTTCCCCATAGGGTTTCATTGATCGTGTATTCTTGAGTGTAGCTCTGGCTGAGAAGGTCCCAGCCATGGGAAAGTTGACAGTTAAGCCTATCTAGTGACAGCCCATCATAGGCTAGCTGGGTGATCTTGCAACTTGTATCATGCCGGAGTTGGATTTTCCCCATAGAGTTTCATTGATCGTTTACTCGGCAACTTCTATCAAGCAGGAGTTTAATTTTCCCCATAGCGCTTCATTGATCGTGTACTCTTGAGTGTAGCTCGGGCTGAGAACGACGCAGCCATGGGAAAGTTGACAGTTAAGCCTATCTAGTGACAGCCCATCATAGGCTAGCTGGGTGATCTTGCAACTTGTATCATGTCGGAGTTTGATTTTCCCCATAGGGTTTCATTGATCGTGTATTCTTGAGTGTAGCTCTGGCTGAGAAGGTCGCAGCCATGGGAAAGTTGACAGTTAAGCCTATCTAGTGACAGCCCATCATAGGCTAGCTGGGTGATCTTGCAACTTGTATCATGTCGGAGTTTGATTTTCCCCATAGGGTTTCATTGATCGTGTATTCTTGAGTGTAGCTCTGGCTGAGAAGGTCGCAGCCATGGGAAAGTTGACAGTTAAGCCTATCTAGTGACAGCCCATCATAGGCTAGCTGGGTGATCTTGCAACTTGTATCATGTCGGAGTTTGATTTTCCCCATAGGGTTTCATTGATCGTGTATTCTTGAGTGTAGCTCTGGCTGAGAAGGTCCCAGCCATGGGAAAGTTGACAGTTAAGCCTATCTAGTGACAGCCCATCATAGGCTAGCTGGGTGATCTTGCAACTTGTATCATGTCGGAGTTTGATTTTCCCCATAGGGTTTCATTGATCGTGTATTCTTGAGTGTAGCTCTGGCTGAGAAGGTCCCAGCCATGGGAAAGTTGACAGTTAAGCCTATCTAGTGACAGCCCATCATAGGCTAGCTGGGTGATCTTGCAACTTGTATCATGTCGGAGTTTGATTTTCCCCATAGGGTTTCATTGATCGTGTATTCTTGAGTGTAGCTCTGGCTGAGAAGGTCGCAGCCATGGGAAAGTTGACAGTTAAGCCTATCTAGTGACAGCCCATCATAGGCTAGCTGGGTGATCTTGCAACTTGTATCATGTCGGAGTTTGATTTTCCCCATAGGGTTTCATTGATCGTGTATTCTTGAGTGTAGCTCTGGCTGAGAAGGTCCCAGCCGTGGGAAAGTTGACAGTTAAGCCTATCTAGTGACAGCCCATCATAGGCTAGCTGGGTGATCTTGCAACTTGTATCATGCCGGAGTTGGATTTTCCCCATTGAGTTTCATTGATCGTTTACTCGGCAACTTCTATCAAGCAGGAGTTTAATTTTCCCCAAAGCGCTTCATTGATCGTGTACTCTTGAGTGTAGCTCGGGCTGAGAACGACGCAGCCATGGGAAAGTTGACATTTAAGCCTATCTAGTGACAGCCCATCATAGGCTAGCTGGGTGATCTTGCAACTTGTATCATGTCGGAGTTTGATTTTCCCCATAGGGTTTCATTGATCGTGTATTCTTGAGTGTAGCTCTGGCTGAGAAGGTCCCAGCCATGGGAAAGTTGACAGTTAAGCCTATCTAGTGACAGCCCATCATAGGCTAGCTGGGTGATCTTGCAACTTGTATCATGCCGGAGTTGGATTTTCCCCATAGAGTTTCATTGATCGTTTACTCGGCAACTTCTATCAAGCAGGAGTTTAATTTTCCCCATAGCGCTTCATTGATCGTGTACTCTTGAGTGTAGCTCGGGCTGAGAACGACGCAGCCATGGGAAAGTTGACAGTTAAGCCTATCTAGTGACAGCCCATCATAGGCTAGCTGGGTGATCTTGCAACTTGTATCATGTCGGAGTTTGATTTTCCCCATAGGGTTTCATTGATCGTGTATTCTTGAGTGTAGCTCTGGCTGAGAAGGTCGCAGCCATGGGAAAGTTGACAGTTAAGCCTATCTAGTGACAGCCCATCATAGGCTAGCTGGGTGATCTTGCAACTTGTATCATGTCGGAGTTTGATTTTCCCCATAGGGTTTCATTGATCGTGTATTCTTGAGTGTAGCTCTGGCTGAGAAGGTCGCAGCCATGGGAAAGTTGACAGTTAAGCCTATCTAGTGACAGCCCATCATAGGCTAGCTGGGTGATCTTGCAACTTGTATCATGTCGGAGTTTGATTTTCCCCATAGGGTTTCATTGATCGTGTATTCTTGAGTGTAGCTCTGGCTGAGAAGGTCCCAGCCATGGGAAAGTTGACAGTTAAGCCTATCTAGTGACAGCCCATCATAGGCTAGCTGGGTGATCTTGCAACTTGTATCATGTCGGAGTTTGATTTTCCCCATAGGGTTTCATTGATCGTGTATTCTTGAGTGTAGCTCTGGCTGAGAAGGTCCCAGCCATGGGAAAGTTGACAGTTAAGCCTATCTAGTGACAGCCCATCATAGGCTAGCTGGGTGATCTTGCAACTTGTATCATGCCGGAGTTGGATTTTCCCCATAGAGTTTCATTGATCGTTTACTCGGCAACTTCTATCAAGCAGGAGTTTAAATTTCCCCATAGCGCTTCATTGATCGTGTACTCTTGAGTGTAGCTCGGGCTGAGAACGACGCAGCCATGGGAAAGTTGACAGTTAAGCCTATCTAGTGACAGCCCATCATAGGCTAGCTGGGTGATCTTGCAACTTGTATCATGTCGGAGTTTGATTTTCCCCATAGAGTTTCATTGATCGTGTATTCTTGAGTGTAGCTCTGGCTGAGAAGGTCGCAGCCATGTGAAAGTTGACAGTTAAGCCTATCTAGTGACAGCCCATCATAGGCTAGCTGGGTGATCTTGCAACTTGTATCATGCCGGAGTTGGATTTTCCCCATAGGGTTTCATTGATCGTTTACTCGGCAACTTCTATCAAGCAGGAGTTTAATTTTCCCCATAGCGCTTCATTGATCGTGTACTCTTGAGTGTAGCTCGGGGTGAGAACGACGCAGCCATGGGAAAGTTGACAGTTAAGCCTATCTAGTGACAGCCCATCATAGGCTAGCTGGGTGATCTTGCAACTTGTATCATGTCGGAGTTTGATTTTCCCCATAGGGTTTCATTGATCGTGTATTCTTGAGCGTAGCTCTGGCTGAGAAGGTCCCAGCCATGGGAAAGTTGACAGTTAAGCCTATCTAGTGACAGCCCATCATAGGCTAGCTGGGTGATCTTGCAACTTGTATCATGCCGGAGTTGGATTTTCCTCATAGAGTTTCATTGATCGTTTACTCGGCAACTTCTATCAAGCAGGAGTTTAATTTTCCCCATAGCGCTTCATTGATCGTGTACTCTTGAGTGTAGCTCGGGCTGAGAACGACGCAGCCATGGGAAAGTTGACAGTTAAGCCTATCTAGTGACAGCCCATCATAGGCTAGCTGGGTGATCTTGCAACTTGTATCATGCCGGAGTTGGATTTTCCCCATAGAGTTTCATTGATCGTTTACTCGGCAACTTCTATCAAGCAGGAGTTTAATTTTCCCCATAGCGCTTCATTGATCGTGTACTCTTGAGTGTAGCTCTGGCTGAGAAGGTCGCAGCCATGGGAAAGTTGACAGTTAAGCCTATCTAGTGACAGCCCATCATAGGCTAGCTGGGTGATCTTGCAACTTGTATCATGCCGGAGTTGGATTTTCCCCATAGAGTTTCATTGATCGTTTACGCGGCAACTTCTATCAAGCAGGAGTTTTATTTTCCCCATAGCGCTTCATTGATCGTGTACTCTTGAGTGTAGCTCGGGCTGAGAACGACGCAGCCATGGGAAAGTTGACAGTTAAGCCTATCTAGTGACAGCCCATCATAGGCTAGCTGGGTGATCTTGCAACTTGTATCATGTCAGAGTTTGATTTTCCCCATAGGGTTTCATTGATCGTGTATTCTTGAGTGTAGCTCTGGCTGAGAAGGTCCCAGCCATGGGAAAGTTGACAGTTAAGCCTATCTAGTGACAGCCCATCATAGGCTAGCTGGGTGATCTTGCAACTTGTATCATGCCGGAGTTGGATTTTCCCCATAGAGTTTCATTGATCGTTTACTCGGCAACTTCTATCAAGCAGGAGTTTAATTTTCCCCATAGCGCTTCATTGATCGTGTACTCTTGAGTGTAGCTCGGGCTGAGAACGACGCAGCCATGGGAAAGTTGACAGTTAAGCCTATCTAGTGACAGCCCATCATAGGCTAGCTGGGTGATCTTGCAACTTGTATCATGTCGGAGTTTGATTTTCTCCATAGGGTTTTTATTGATCGTGTATTCTTGAGTGTAGCTCTGGCTGAGAAGGTCGCAGCCATGGGAAAGTTGACAGTTAAGCCTATCTAGTGACAGCCCATCATAGGCTAGCTGGGTGATCTTGCAACTTGTATCATGTCGGAGTTTGATTTTCCCCATAGGGTTTCATTGATCGTGTATTCTTGAGTGTAGCTCTGGCTGAGAAGGTCGCAGCCATGGGAAAGTTGACAGTTAAGCCTATCTAGTGACAGCCCATCATAGGCTAGCTGGGTGATCTTGCAACTTGTATCATGTCGGAGTTTGATTTTCCCCATAGGGTTTCATTGATCGTGTATTCTTGAGTGTAGCTCTGGCTGAGAAGGTCGCAGCCATGGGAAAGTTGACAGTTAAGCCTATCTAGTGACAGCCCATCATAGGCTAGCTGGGTGATCTTGCAACTTGTATCATGTCGGAGTTTGATTTTCCCCATAGGGTTTCATTGATCGTGTATTCTTGAGTGTAGCTCTGGCTGAGAAGGTCCCAGCCATGGGAAAGTTGACAGTTAAGCCTATCTAGTGACAGCCCATCATAGGCTAGCTGGGTGATCTTGCAACTTGTATCATGCCGGAGTTGGATTTTCCCCATAGAGTTTCATTGATCGTTTACTCGGCAACTTCTATCAAGCAGGAGTTTAATTTTCTCCATAGCGCTTCATTGATCGTGTACTCTTGAGTGTAGCTCGGGCTGAGAACGACGCAGCCATGGGAAAGTTGACAGTTAAGCCTATCTAGTGACAGCCCATCGTAGGCTAGCTGGGTGATCTTGCAACTTGTATCATGTCGGAGTTTGATTTTCCCCATAGGGTTTCATTGATCGTGTATTCTTGAGTGTAGCTCTGGCTGAGAAGGTCGCAGCCATGGGAAAGTTGACAGTTAAGCCTATCTAGTGACAGCCCATCTTAGGCTAGCTGGGTGATCTTGCAACTTGTATCATGTCGGAGTTTGATTTTCCCCATAGAGTTTCATTGATCGTGTATTCTTGAGTGTAGCTCTGGCTGAGAAGGTCGCAGCCATGGGAAAGTTGACAGTTAAGCCTATCTAGTGACAGCCCATCATAGGCTAGCTGGGTGATCTTGCAACTTGTATCATGTCGGAGTTTGATTTTCCCCATAGGGTTTCATTGATCGTGTATTCTTGAGTGTAGCTCTGGCTGAGAAGGTCCCAGCCATGGGAAAGTTGACAGTTAAGCCTATCTAGTGACAGCCCATCATAGGCTAGCTGGGTGATCTTGCAACTTGTATCATGCCGGAGTTGGATTTTCCCCATAGAGTTTCATTGATCGTTTACTCGGCAACTTCTATCAAGCAGGAGTTTAATTTTCCCCATAGCGCTTCATTGATCGTGTACTCTTGAGTGTAGCTCGGGCTGAGAACGACGCAGCCATGGGAAAGTTGACAGTTAAGCCTATCTAGTGACAGCCCATCATAGGCTAGCTGGGTGATCTTGCAACTTGTATCATGCCGGAGTTGGATTTTCCCCATAGGGTTTCATTTATCGTTTACTCGGCAACTTCTATCAAGCAGGAGTTTAATTTTCCCCGTAGCGCTTCATTGATCGTGTACTCTTGAGTGTAGCTCGGGCTGAGAACGACGCAGCCATGGGAAAGTTGACAGTTAAGCCTATCTAGTGACAGCCCATCATAGGCTAGCTGGGTGATCTTGCAACTTGTATCATGTCGGAGTTTGATTTTCCCCATAGGGTTTCATTGATCGTGTATTCTTGAGTGTAGCTCTGGCTGAGAAGGTCGCAGCCATGGGAAAGTTGACAGTTAAGCCTATCTAGTGACAGCCCATCATAGGCTAGCTGGGTGATCTTGCAACTTGTATCATGCCGGAGTTGGATTTTCCCCATAGAGTTTCATTGATCGTTTACTCGGCAACTTCTATCAAGCAGGAGTTTAATTTTCCCCATAGCGCTTCATTGATCGTTTACTCTTGAGTGTAGCTCGGGCTGAGAACGACGCAGCCATGGGAAAGTTGACAGTTAAGCCTATCTAGTGACAGCCCATCATAGGCTAGCTGGGTGATCTTGCAACTTGTATCATGTCGGAGTTTGATTTTCCCCATAGGGTTTCATTGATCGTGTATTCTTGAGTGTAGCTCTGGCTGAGAAGGTCGCAGCCATGGGAAAGTTGACAGTTAAGCCTATCTAGTGACAGCCCATCATAGGCTAGCTGGGTGATCTTGCAACTTGTATCATGTCGGAGTTTGATTTTCCCCATAGGGTTTCATTGATCGTGTATTCTTGAGTGTAGCTCTGGCTGAGAAGGTCGCAGCCATGGGAAAGTTGACAGTTAAGCCTATCTAGTGACAGCCCATCATAGGCTAGCTGGGTGATCTTGCAACTTGTATCATGCCGGAGTTGGATTTTCCCCATAGGGTTTCATTGATCGTTTACTCGGCAACTTCTATCAAGCAGGAGTTTAATTTTCCCCATAGCGCTTCATTGATCGTGTACTCTTGAGTGTAGCTCGGGCTGAGAACGACGCAGCCATGGGAAAGTTGACAGTTAAGCCTATCTAGTGACAGCCCATCTTAGGCTAGCTGGGTGATCTTGCAACTTGTATCATGTCGGAGTTTGATTTTCCCCATAGAGTTTCATTGATCGTGTATTCTTGAGTGTAGCTCTGGCTGAGAAGGTCGCAGCCATGGGAAAGTTGACAGTTAAGCCTATCTAGTGACAGCCCATCATAGGCTAGCTGGGTGATCTTGCAACTTGTATCATGCCGGAGTTGGATTTTCCCCATAGAGTTTCATTGATCGTTTACTCGGCAACTTCTATCAAGCAGGAGTTTAATTTTCCCCATAGCGCTTCATTGATCGTTTACTCTTGAGTGTAGCTCGGGCTGAGAACGACGCAGCCATGGGAAAGTTGACAGTTAAGCCTATCTAGTGACAGCCCATCATAGGCTAGCTGGGTGATCTTGCAACTTGTATCATGTCGGAGTTTGATTTTCCCCATAGGGTTTCATTGATCGTGTATTCTTGAGTGTAGCTCTGGCTGAGAAGGTCGCAGCCATGGGAAAGTTGACAGTTAAGCCTATCTAGTGACAGCCCATCATAGGCTAGCTGGGTGATCTTGCAACTTGTATCATGTCGGAGTTTGATTTTCCCCATAGGGTTTCATTGATCGTGTATTCTTGAGTGTAGCTCTGGCTGAGAAGGTCGCAGCCATGGGAAAGTTGACAGTTAAGCCTATCTAGTGACAGCCCATCATAGGCTAGCTGGGTGATCTTGCAACTTGTATCATGCCGGAGTTGGATTTTCCCCATAGGGTTTCATTGATCGTTTACTCGGCAACTTCTATCAAGCAGGAGTTTAATTTTCCCCATAGCGCTTCATTGATCGTGTACTCTTGAGTGTAGCTCGGGCTGAGAACGACGCAGCCATGGGAAAGTTGACAGTTAAGCCTATCTAGTGACAGCCCATCATAGGCTAGCTGGGTGATCTTGCAACTTGTATCATGTCGGAGTTTGATTTTCCCCATAGAGTTTCATTGATCGTGTATTCTTGAGTGTAGCTCTGGCTGAGAAGGTCGCAGCCATGGGAAAGTTGACAGTTAAGCCTATCTAGTGACAGCCCATCATAGGCTAGCTGGGTGATCTTGCAACTTGTATCATGTCGGAGTTTGATTTTCCCCATAGGGTTTCATTGATCGTGTATTCTTGAGTGTAGCTCTGGCTGAGAAGGTCCCAGCCATGGGAAAGTTGACAGTTAAGCCTATCTAGTGACAGCCCATCATAGGCTAGCTGGGTGATCTTGCAACTTGTATCATGCCGGAGTTGGATTTTCCCCATAGAGTTTCATTGATCGTTTACTCGGCAACTTCTATCAAGCAGGAGTTTAATTTTCCCCATAGCGCTTCATTGATCGTGTACTCTTGAGTGTAGCTCGGGCTGAGAACGACGCAGCCATGGGAAAGTTGACAGTTAAGCCTATCTAGTGACAGCCCATCATAGGCTAGCTGGGTGATCTTGCAACTTGTATCATGTCGGAGTTTGATTTTCCCCATAGGGTTTCATTGATCGTGTATTCTTGAGTGTAGCTCTGGCTGAGAAGGTCCCAGCCATGGGAAAGTTGACAGTTAAGCCTATCTAGTGACAGCCCATCATAGGCTAGCTGGGTGATCTTGCAACTTGTATCATGCCGGAGATGGATTTTCCCCATAGAGTTTCATTGATCGTTTACTCGGCAACTTCTATCAAGCAGGAGTTTAATTTTCCCCATAGCGCTTCATTGATCGTGTACTCTTGAGTGTAGCTCGGGCTGAGAACGACGCAGCCATGGGAAAGTTGACAGTTAAGCCTATCTAGTGACAGCCCATCATAGGCTAGCTGTGTGATCTTGCAACTTGTATCATGTCGGAGTTTGATTTTCCCCATAGGGTTTCATTGATCGTGTATTCTTGAGTGTAGCTCTGGCTGAGAAGGTCGCAGCCATGGGAAAGTTGACAGTTAAGCCTATCTAGTGACAGCCCATCATAGGCTAGCTGGGTGATCTTGCAACTTGTATCATGCCGGAGCTGGATTTTCCCCATAGAGTTTCATTGATCGTTTACTCGGCAACTTCTATCAAGCAGGAGTTTAATTTTCCCCATAGCGCTTCATTGATCGTGTACTCTTGAGTGTAGCTCGGGCTGAGAACGACGCAGCCATGGGAAAGTTGACAGTTAAGCCTATCTAGTGACAGCCCATCATAGGCTAGCTGGGTGATCTTGCAACTTGTATCATGCCGGAGTTGGATTTTCCCCATAGGGTTTCATTGATCGTTTACTCGGCAACTTCTATCAAGCAGGAGTTTAATTTTCCCCGTAGCGCTTCATTGATCGTGTACTCTTGAGTGTAGCTCGGGCTGAGAACGACGCAGCCATGGGAAAGTTGACAGTTAAGCCTATCTAGTGACAGCCCATCATAGGCTAGCTGGGTGATCTTGCAACTTGTATCATGTCGGAGTTTGATTTTCCCCATAGGGTTTCATTGATCGTGTATTCTTGAGTGAAGCTCTGGCTGAGAAGGTCGCAGCTATGGGAAAGTTGACAGTTAAGCCTATCTAGTGACAGCCCATCATAGGCTAGCTGGGTGATCTTGCAACTTGTATCATGTCGGAGTTTGATTTTCCCCATAGGGTTTCATTGATCGTGTATTCTTGAGTGTAGCTCTGGCTGAGAAGGTCGCAGCCATGGGAAAGTTGACAGTTAAGCCTATCTAGTGACAGCCAATCATAGGCTAGCTGGGTGATCTTGCAACTTGTATCATGTCGGAGTTTGATTTTCCCCATAGGGTTTCATTGATCGTGTATTCTTGAGTGTAGCTCTGGCTGAGAAGGTCGCAGCCATGGGAAAGTTGACAGTTAAGCCTATCTAGTGACAGCCCATCATAGGCTAGCTGGGTGATCTTGCAACTTGTATCATGCCGGAGTTGGATTTTCCCCATAGGGTTTCATTTATCGTTTACTCGGCAACTTCTATCAAGCAGGAGTTTAATTTTCCCCGTAGCGCTTCATTGATCGTGTACTCTTGAGTGTAGCTCGGGCTGAGAACGACGCAGCCATGGGAAAGTTGACAGTTAAGCCTATCTAGTGACAGCCCATCATAGGCTAGCTGGGTGATCTTGCAACTTGTATCATGTCGGAGTTTGATTTTCCCCATAGGGTTTCATTGATCGTGTATTCTTGAGTGTAGCTCTGGCTGAGAAGGTCGCAGCCATGGGAAAGTTGACAGTTAAGCCTATCTAGTGACAGCCCATCATAGGCTAGCTGGGTGATTTTGCAACTTGTATCATGTCGGAGTTTGATTTTCCCCATAGGGTTTCATTGATCGTGTATTCTTGAGTGTAGCTCTGGCTGAGAAGGTCGCAGCCATGGGAAAGTTGACAGTTAAGCCTATCTAGTGACAGCCCATCATAGGCTAGCTGGGTGATCTTGCAACTTGTATCATGCCGGAGCTGGATTTTCCCCATAGAGTTTCATTGTTCGTTTACTCGGCAACTTCTATCAAGCAGGAGTTTAATTTTCCCCATAGCGCTTCATTGATCGTGTACTCTTGAGTGTAGCTCGGGCTGAGAACGACGCAGCCATGGGAAAGTTGACAGTTAAGCATATCTAGTGACAGCCCATCATAGGCTAGCTGGGTGATCTTGCAACTTGTATCATGTCGGAGTTTGATTTTCCCCATAGGGTTTCATTGATCGTGTATTCTTGAGTGTAGCTCTGGCTGAGAAGGTCGCAGCCATGGGAAAGTTGACAGTTAAGCCTGTCTAGTGACAGCCCATCATAGGCTAGCTGGGTGATCTTGCAACTTGTATCATGTCGGAGTTTGATTTTCCCCATAGGGTTTCATTGATCGTGTATTCTTGAGTGTAGCTCTGGCTGAGAAGGTCGCAGCCATGGGAAAGTTGACAGTTAAGCCTATCTAGTGACAGCCCATCATAGGCTAGCTGGGTGATCTTGCAACTTGTCTCATGCCGGAGTTGGATTTTCCCCATAGAGTTTCATTGATCGTTTACTCGGCAACTTCTATCAAGCAGGAGTTTAATTTTCCCCGTAGCGCTTCATTGATCGTGTACTCTTGAGTGTAGCTCGGGCTGAGAACGACGCAGCCATGGGAAAGTTGACAGTTAAGCATATCTAGTGACAGTTCATCATAGGCTAGCTGGGTGATCTTGCAACTTGTATCATGTCGGAGTTTGATTTTCCCCATAGGGTTTCATTGATCGTGTATTCTTGAGTGTAGCTCTGGCTGAGAAGGTCGCAGCCATGGGAAAGTTGACAGTTAAGCCTATCTAGTGACAGCCCATCATAGGCTAGCTGGGTGATCTTGCAACTTGTATCATGCCGGAGTTGGATTTTCCCCATAGGGTTTCATTGATCGTTTACTCGGCAACTTCTATCAAGCAGGAGTTTAATTTTCCCCGTAGCGCTTCATTGATCGTGTACTCTTGAGTGTAGCTCGGGCTGAGAACGACGCAGCCATGGGAAAGTTGACAGTTAAGCCTATCTAGTGACAGCCCATCATAGGCTAGCTGGGTGATCTTGCAACTTGTATCATGTCGGAGTTTGATTTTCCCCATAGGGTTTCATTGATCGTGTATTCTTGAGTGTAGCTCTGGCTGAGAAGGTCGCAGCCATGGGAAAGTTGACAGTTAAGCCTATCTAGTGACAGCCCATCATAGGCTAGCTGGGTGATCTTGCAACTTGTATCATGTCGGAGTTTGATTTTCCCCATAGGGTTTCATTGATCGTGTATTCTTGAGTGTAGCTCTGGCTGAGAAGGTCGCAGCCATGGGAAAGTTGACAGTTAAGCCTATCTAGTGACAGCCCATCATAGGCTAGCTGGGTGATCTTGCAACTTGTATCATGTCGGAGTTTGATTTTCCCCATAGGGTTTCATTGATCGTGTATTCTTGAGTGTAGCTCTGGCTGAGAAGGTCCCAGCCATGGGAAAGTTGACAGTTAAGCCTATCTAGTGACAGCCCATCATAGGCTAGCTGGGTGATCTTGCAACTTGTATCATGCCGGAGTTGGATTTTCCCCATAGAGTTTCATTGATCGTTTACTCGGCAACTTCTATCAAGCAGGAGTTTAATTTTCCCCATAGCGCTTCATTGATCGTGTACTCTTGAGTGTAGCTCGGGCTGAGAACGACGCAGCCATGGGAAAGTTGACAGTTAAGCCTATCTAGTGACAGCCCATCATAGGCTAGCTGGGTGATCTTGCAACTTGTATCATGTCGGAGTTTGATTTTCCCCATAGGGTTTCATTGATCGTGTATTCTTGAGTGTAGCTCTGGCTGAGAAGGTCGCAGCCATGGGAAAGTTGACAGTTAAGCCTATCTAGTGACAGCCCATCATAGGCTAGCTGTGTGATCTTGCAACTTGTATCATGTCGGAGTTTGATTTTCCCCATAGGGTTTCATTGATCGTGTATTCTTGAGTGTAGCTCTGGCTGAGAAGGTCGCAGCCATGGGAAAGTTGACAGTTAAGCCTATCTAGTGACAGCCCATCATAGGCTAGCTGGGTGATCTTGCAACTTGTATCATGCCGGAGCTGGATTTTCCCCATAGAGTTTCATTGTTCGTTTACTCGGCAACTTCTATCAAGCAGGAGTTTAATTTTCCCCATAGCGCTTCATTGATCGTGTACTCTTGAGTGTAGCTCGGGCTGAGAACGACGCAGCCATGGGAAAGTTGACAGTTAAGCATATCTAGTGACAGCCCATCATAGGCTAGCTGGGTGATCTTGCAACTTGTATCATGTCGGAGTTTGATTTTCCCCATAGGGTTTCATTGATCGTGTATTCTTGAGTGTAGCTCTGGCTGAGAAGGTCGCAGCCATGGGAAAGTTGACAGTTAAGCCTATCTAGTGACAGCCCATCATAGGCTAGCTGGGTGATCTTGCAACTTGTATCATGCCGGAGTTGGATTTTCCCCATAGGGTTTCATTGATCGTTTACTCGGCAACTTCTATCAAGCAGGAGTTTAATTTTCCCCGTAGCGCTTCATTGATCGTGTACTCTTGAGTGTAGCTCGGGCTGAGAACGACGCAGCCATGGGAAAGTTGACAGTTAAGCCTATCTAGTGACAGCCCATCATAGGCTAGCTGGGTGATCTTGCAACTTGTATCATGTCGGAGTTTGATTTTCCCCATAGGGTTTCATTGATCGTGTATTCTTGAGTGAAGCTCTGGCTGAGAAGGTCGCAGCCATGGGAAAGTTGACAGTTAAGCCTATCTAGTGACAGCCCATCATAGGCTAGCTGGGTGATCTTGCAACTTGTATCATGCCGGAGTTGGATTTTCCCCATAGAGTTTCATTGATCGTTTACTCGGCAACTTCTATCAAGCAGGAGTTTAATTTTCCCCATAGCGCTTCATTGATCGTGTACTCTTGAGTGTAGCTCGGGCTGAGAACGACGCAGCCATGGGAAAGTTGACAGTTAAGCCTATCTAGTGACAGCCCATCATAGGCTAGCTGGGTGATCTTGCAACTTCTATCAAGCAGGAGTTTAATTTTCCCCGTAGCGCTTCATTGATCGTGTACTCTTGAGTGTAGCTCGGGCTGAGAACGACGCAGCCATGGGAAAGTTGACAGTTAAGCCTATCTAGTGACAGCCCATCATAGGCTAGCTGGGTGATCTTGCAACTTGTATCATGTCGGAGTTTGATTTTCCCCATAGGGTTTCATTGATCGTGTATTCTTGAGTGTAGCTCTGGCTGAGAAGGTCGCAGCCATGGGAAAGTTGACAGTTAAGCCTATCTAGTGACAGCCCATCATAGGCTAGCTGGGTGATCTTGCAACTTGTCTCATGCCGGAGTTGGATTTTCCTCATAGAGTTTCATTGATCGTTTACTCGGCAACTTCTATCAAGCAGGAGTTTAATTTTCCCCGTAGCGCTTCATTGATCGTGTACTCTTGAGTGTAGCTCGGGCTGAGAACGACGCAGCCATGGGAAAGTTGACAGTTAAGCATATCTAGTGACAGTCCATCATAGGCTAGCTGGGTGATCTTGCAACTTGTATCATGTCGGAGTTTGATTTTCCCCATAGGGTTTCATTGATCGTGTATTCTTGAGTGTAGCTCTGGCTGAGAAGGTCGCAGCCATGGGAAAGTTGACAGTTAAGCCTATCTAGTGACAGCCCATCATAGGCTAGCTGGGTGATCTTGCAACTTGTATCATGCCGGAGTTGGATTTTCCCCATAGGGTTTCATTGATCGTTTACTCGGCAACTTCTATCAAGCAGGAGTTTAATTTTCCCCGTAGCGCTTCATTGATCGTGTACTCTTGAGTGTAGCTCGGGCTGAGAACGACGCAGCCATGGGAAAGTTGACAGTTAAGCCTATCTAGTGACAGCCCATCATAGGCTAGCTGGGTGATCTTGCAACTTGTATCATGTCGGAGTTTGATTTTCCCCATAGGGTTTCATTGATCGTGTATTCTTGAGTGTAGCTCTGGCTGAGAAGGTCGCAGCCATGGGAAAGTTGACAGTTAAGCCTATCTAGTGACAGCCCATCATAGGCTAGCTGGGTGATCTTGCAACTTGTATCATGTCGGAGTTTGATTTTCCCCATAGGGTTTCATTGATCGTGTATTCTTGAGTGTAGCTCTGGCTGAGAAGGTCGCAGCCATGGGAAAGTTGACAGTTAAGCCTATCTAGTGACAGCCCATCATAGGCTAGCTGGGTGATCTTGCAACTTGTATCATGCCGGAGTTGGATTTTCCCCATAGAGTTTCATTGATCGTTTACTCGGCAACTTCTATCAAGCAGGAGTTTAATTTTCCCCATAGCGCTTCATTGATCGTGTACTCTTGAGTGTAGCTCGGGCTGAGAACGACGCAGCCATGGGAAAGTTGACAGTTAAGCCTATCTAGTGACAGCCCATCATAGGCTAGCTGGGTGATCTTGCAACTTGTATCATGTCGGAGTTTGATTTTCCCCATAGGGTTTCATTGATCGTGTTTTCTTGAGTGTAGCTCTGGCTGAGAAGGTCGCAGCCATGGGAAAGTTGACAGTTAAGCCTATCTAGTGACAGCCCATCATAGGCTAGCTGGGTGATCTTGCAAGTTGTATCATGCCGGAGTTGGATTTTCCCCATAGAGTTTCATTGATCGTTTACTCGGCAACTTCTATCAAGCAGGAGTTTAATTTTCCCCGTAGCGCTTCATTGATCGTGTACTCTTGAGTGTAGCTCGGGCTGAGAACGACGCAGCCATGGGAAAGTTGACAGTTAAGCCTATCTAGTGACAGCCCATCATAGGCTAGCTGGGTGATCTTGCAACTTGTATCATGTCGGAGTTTGATTTTCCCCATAGGGTTTCATTGATCGTGTATTCTTGAGTGTAGCTCTGGCTGAGAAGGTCGCAGCCATGGGAAAGTTGACAGTTAAGCCTATCTAGTGACAGCCCATCATAGGCTAGCTGGGTGATCTTGCAACTTGTATCATGTCGGAGTTTGATTTTCCCCATAGGGTTTCATTGATCGTGTATTCTTGAGTGTAGCTCTGGCTGAGAAGGTCGCAGCCATGGGAAAGTTGACAGTTAAGCCTATCTAGTGACAGCCCATCATAGGCTAGCTGGGTGATCTTGCAACTTGTATCATGTCGGAGTTTGATTTTCCCCATAGGGTTTCATTGATCGTGTATTCTTGAGTGTAGCTCTGGCTGAGAAGGTCCCAGCCATGGGAAAGTTGACAGTTAAGCCTATCTAGTGACAGCCCATCATAGGCTAGCTGGGTGATCTTGCAACTTGTATCATGCCGGAGTTGGATTTTCCCCATAGAGTTTCATTGATCGTTTACTCGGCAACTTCTATCAAGCAGGAGTTTAATTTTCCCCATAGCGCTTCATTGATCGTGTACTCTTGAGTGTAGCTCGGGCTGAGAACGACGCAGCCATGGGAAAGTTGACAGTTAAGCCTATCTAGTGACAGCCCATCATAGGCTAGCTGGGTGATCTTGCAACTTGTATCATGTCGGAGTTTGATTTTCCCCATAGGGTTTCATTGATCGTGTATTCTTGAGTGTAGCTCTGGCTGAGAAGGTCCCAGCCATGGGAAAGTTGACAGTTAAGCCTATCTAGTGACAGCCCATCATAGGCTATCTGGGTGATCTTGCAACTTGTATCATGCCGGAGATGGATTTTCCCCATAGAGTTTCATTGATCGTTTACTCGGCAACTTCTATCAAGCAGGAGTTTAATTTTCCCCATAGCGCTTCATTGATCGTGTACTCTTGAGTGTAGCTCGGGCTGAGAACGACGCAGCCATGGGAAAGTTGACAGTTAAGCCTATCTAGTGACAGCCCATCATAGGCTAGCTGGGTGATCTTGCAACTTGTATCATGTCGGAGTTTGATTTTCCCCATAGGGTTTCATTGATCGTGTATTCTTGAGTGTAGCTCTGGCTGAGAAGGTCGCAGCCATGGGAAAGTTGACAGTTAAGCCTATCTAGTGACAGCCCATCATAGGCTAGCTGGGTGATCTTGCAACTTGTATCATGTCGGAGTTTGATTTTCCCCATAGGGTTTCATTGATCGTGTATTCTTGAGTGTAGCTCTGGCTGAGAAGGTCCCAGCCATGGGAAAGTTGACAGTTAAGCCTATCTAGTGACAGCCCATCATAGGCTAGCTGGGTGATCTTGCAACTTGTATCATGCCGGAGTTGGATTTTCCCCATAGAGTTTCATTGATCGTTTACTCGGCAACTTCTATCAAGCAGGAGTTTAATTTTCCCCATAGCGCTTCATTGATCGTGTACTCTTGAGTGTAGCTCGGGCTGAGAACGACGCAGCCATGGGAAAGTTGACAGTTAAGCCTATCTAGTGACAGCCCATCATAGGCTAGCTGGGTGATCTTGCAACTTGTATCATGTCGGAGTTTGATTTTCCCCATAGGGTTTCATTGATCGTGTATTCTTGAGTGTAGCTCTGGCTGAGAAGGTCGCAGCCATGGGAAAGTTGACAGTTAAGCCTATCTAGTGACAGCCCATCATAGGCTAGCTGGGTGATCTTGCAACTTGTATCATGTCGGAGTTTGATTTTCCCCATAGGGTTTCATTGATCGTGTATTCTTGAGTGTAGCTCTGGCTGAGAAGGTCGCAGCCATGGGAAAGTTGACAGTTAAGCCTATCTAGTGACAGCCCATCATAGGCTAGCTGGGTGATCTTGCAACTTGTATCATGCCGGAGTTGGATTTTCCCCATAGAGTTTCATTGATCGTTTACTCGGCAACTTCTATCAAGCAGGAGTTTAATTTTCCCCATAGCGCTTCATTGATCGTGTACTCTTGAGTGTAGCTCGGGCTGAGAACGACGCAGCCATGGGAAAGTTGACAGTTAAGCATATCTAGTGACAGCCCATCATAGGCTAGCTGGGTGATCTTGCAACTTGTATCATGTCGGAGTTTGATTTTCCCCATAGGGTTTCATTGATCGTGTATTCTTGAGTGTAGCTCTGGCTGAGAAGGTCGCAGCCATGGGAAAGTTGACAGTTAAGCCTATCTAGTGACAGCCCATCATAGGCTAGCTGGGTGATCTTGCAACTTGTATCATGCCGGAGTTGGATTTTCCCCATAGAGTTTCATTGATCGTTTACTCGGCAACTTCTATCAAGCAGGAGTTTAATTTTCCCCATAGCGCTTCATTGATCGTGTACTCTTGAGTGTAGCTCGGGCTGAGAACGACGCAGCCATGGGAAAGTTGACAGTTAAGCATATCTAGTGACAGCCCATCATAGGCTAGCTGGGTGATCTTGCAACTTGTATCATGTCGGAGTTTGATTTTCCCCATAGGGTTTCATTGATCGTGTATTCTTGAGTGTAGCTCTGGCTGAGAAGGTCCCAGCCATGGGAAAGTTGACAGTTAAGCCTATCTAGTGACAGCCCATCATAGGCTAGCTGGGTGATCTTGCAACTTGTATCATGCCGGAGTTGGATTTTCCCCATAGAGTTTCATTGATCGTTTACTCGGCAACTTCTATCAAGCAGGAGTTTAATTTTCCCCATAGCGCTTCATTGATCGTGTACTCTTGAGTGTAGCTCGGGCTGAGAACGACGCAGCCATGGGAAAGTTGACAGTTAAGCCTATCTAGTGACAGCCCATCATAGGCTAGCTGGGTGATCTTGCAACTTGTATCATGTCGGAGTTTGATTTTCCCCATAGGGTTTCATTGATCGTGTATTCTTGAGTGTAGCTCTGGCTGAGAAGGTCGCAGCCATGGGAAAGTTGACAGTTAAGCCTATCTAGTGACAGCCCATCATAGGCTAGCTGGGTGATCTTGCAACTTGTATCATGTCGGAGTTTGATTTTCCCCATAGGGTTTCATTGATCGTGTATTCTTGAGTGTAGCTCTGGCTGAGAAGGGCGCAGCCATGGGAAAGTTGACAGTTAAGCCTATCTAGTGACAGCCCATCATAGGCTAGCTGGGTGATCTTGCAACTTGTATCATGCCGGAGTTGGATTTTCCCCATAGAGTTTCATTGATCGTTTACTCGGCAACTTCTATCAAGCAGGAGTTTAATTTTCCCCATAGCGCTTCATTGATCGTGTACTCTTGAGTGTAGCTCGGGCTGAGAACGACGCAGCCATGGGAAAGTTGACAGTTAAGCATATCTAGTGACAGCCCATCATAGGCTAGCTGGGTGATCTTGCAACTTGTATCATGTCGGAGTTTGATTTTCCCCATAGGGTTTCATTGATCGTGTATTCTTGAGTGTAGCTCTGGCTGAGAAGGTCGCAGCCATGGGAAAGTTGACAGTTAAGCCTATCTAGTGACAGCCCATCATAGGCTAGCTGGGTGATCTTGCAACTTGTATCATGCCGGAGTTGGATTTTCCCCATAGGGTTTCATTGATCGTTTACTCGGCAACTTCTATCAAGCAGGAGTTTAATTTTCCCCGTAGCGCTTCATTGATCGTGTACTCTTGAGTGTAGCTCGGGCTGAGAACGACGCAGCCATGGGAAAGTTGACAGTTAAGCCTATCTAGTGACAGCCCATCATAGGCTAGCTGGGTGATCTTGCAACTTGTATCATGTCGGAGTTTGATTTTCCCCATAGGGTTTCATTGATCATGTATTCTTGAGTGTAGCTCTGGCTGAGAAGGTCGCAGCCATGGGAAAGTTGACAGTTAAGCCTATCTAGTGACAGCCCATCATAGGCTAGCTGGGTGATCTTGCAACTTGTATCATGTCGGAGTTTGATTTTCCCCATAGGGTTTCATTGATCGTGTATTCTTGAGTGTAGCTCTGGCTGAGAAGGTCCCAGCCATGGGAAAGTTGACAGTTAAGCCTATCTAGTGACAGCCCATCATAGGCTAGCTGGGTGATCTTGCAACTTGTATCATGCCGGAGTTGGATTTTCCCCATAGAGTTTCATTGATCGTTTACTCGGCAACTTCTATCAAGCAGGAGTTTAATTTTCCCCATAGCGCTTCATTGATCGTGTACTCTTGAGTGTAGCTCGGGCTGAGAACGACGCAGCCATGGGAAAGTTGACAGTTAAGCCTATCTAGTGACAGCCCATCATAGGCTAGCTGGGTGATCTTGCAACTTGTATCATGTCGGAGTTTGATTTTCCCCATAGGGTTTCATTGATCGTGTATTCTTGAGTGTAGCTCTGGCTGAGAAGGTCCCAGCCATGGGAAAGTTGACAGTTAAGCCTATCTAGTGACAGCCCATCATAGGCTATCTGGGTGATCTTGCAACTTGTATCATGCCGGAGATGGATTTTCCCCATAGAGTTTCATTGATCGTTTACTCGGCAACTTCTATCAAGCAGGAGTTTAATTTTCCCCATAGCGCTTCATTGATCGTGTACTCTTGAGTGTAGCTCGGGCTGAGAACGACGCAGCCATGGGAAAGTTGACAGTTAAGCATATCTAGTGACAGCCCATCATAGGCTAGCTGGGTGATCTTGCAACTTGTATCATGTCGGAGTTTGATTTTCCCCATAGGGTTTCATTGATCGTGTATTCTTGAGTGTAGCTCTGGCTGAGAAGGTCGCAGCCATGGGAAAGTTGACAGTTAAGCCTATCTAGTGACAGCCCATCATAGGCTAGCTGGGTGATCTTGCAACTTGTATCATGCCGGAGTTGGATTTTCCCCATAGAGTTTCATTGATCGTTTACTCGGCAACTTCTATCAAGCAGGAGTTTAATTTTCCCCATAGCGCTTCATTGATCGTGTACTCTTGAGTGTAGCTCGGGCTGAGAACGACGCAGCCATGGGAAAGTTGACAGTTAAGCATATCTAGTGACAGCCCATCATAGGCTAGCTGGGTGATCTTGCAACTTGTATCATGTCGGAGTTTGATTTTCCCCATAGGGTTTCATTGATCGTGTATTCTTGAGTGTAGCTCTGGCTGAGAAGGTCCCAGCCATGGGAAAGTTGACAGTTAAGCCTATCTAGTGACAGCCCATCATAGGCTAGCTGGGTGATCTTGCAACTTGTATCATGCCGGAGTTGGATTTTCCCCATAGAGTTTCATTGATCGTTTACTCGGCAACTTCTATCAAGCAGGAGTTTAATTTTCCCCATAGCGCTTCATTGATCGTGTACTCTTGAGTGTAGCTCGGGCTGAGAACGACGCAGCCATGGGAAAGTTGACAGTTAAGCCTATCTAGTGACAGCCCATCATAGGCTAGCTGGGTGATCTTGCAACTTGTATCATGTCGGAGTTTGATTTTCCCCATAGGGTTTCATTGATCGTGTATTCTTGAGTGTAGCTCTGGCTGAGAAGGTCGCAGCCATGGGAAAGTTGACAGTTAAGCCTATCTAGTGACAGCCCATCATAGGCTAGCTGGGTGATCTTGCAACTTGTATCATGTCGGAGTTTGATTTTCCCCATAGGGTTTCATTGATCGTGTATTCTTGTGTGTAGCTCTGGCTGAGAAGGTCGCAGCCATGGGAAAGTTGACAGTTAAGCCTATCTAGTGACAGCCCATCATAGGCTAGCTGGGTGATCTTGCAACTTGTATCATGCCGGAGTTGGATTTTCCCCATAGAGTTTCATTGATCGTTTACTCGGCAACTTCTATCAAGCAGGAGTTTAATTTTCCCCATAGCGCTTCATTGATCGTGTACTCTTGAGTGTAGCTCGGGCTGAGAACGACGCAGCCATGGGAAAGTTGACAGTTAAGCATATCTAGTGACAGCCCATCATAGGCTAGCTGGGTGATCTTGCAACTTGTATCATGTCGGAGTTTGATTTTCCCCATAGGGTTTCATTGATCGTGTATTCTTGAGTGTAGCTCTGGCTGAGAAGGTCGCAGCCATGGGAAAGTTGACAGTTAAGCCTATCTAGTGACAGCCCATCATAGGCTAGCTGGGTGATCTTGCAACTTGTATCATGCCGGAGTTGGATTTTCCCCATAGGGTTTCATTGATCGTTTACTCGGCAACTTCTATCAAGCAGGAGTTTAATTTTCCCCGTAGCGCTTCATTGATCGTGTACTCTTGAGTGTAGCTCGGGCTGAGAACGACGCAGCCATGGGAAAGTTGACAGTTAAGCCTATCTAGTGACAGCCCATCATAGGCTAGCTGGGTGATCTTGCAACTTGTATCATGTCGGAGTTTGATTTTCCCCATAGGGTTTCATTGATCGTGTATTCTTGAGTGTAGCTCTGGCTGAGAAGGTCGCAGCCATGGGAAAGTTGACAGTTAAGCCTATCTAGTGACAGCCCATCATAGGCTAGCTGGGTGATCTTGCAACTTGTATCATGTCGGAGTTTGATTTTCCCCATAGGGTTTCATTGATCGTGTATTCTTGAGTGTAGCTCTGGCTGAGAAGGTCGCAGCCATGGGAAAGTTGACAGTTAAGCCTATCTAGTGACAGCCCATCATAGGCTAGCTGGGTGATCTTGCAACTTGTATCATGCCGGAGTTGGATTTTCCCCATAGAGTTTCATTGATCGTTTACTCGGCAACTTCTATCAAGCAGGAGTTTAATTTTCCCCATAGCGCTTCATTGATCGTGTACTCTTGAGTGTAGCTCGGGCTGAGAACGACGCAGCCATGGGAAAGTTGACAGTTAAGCCTATCTAGTGACAGCCCATCATAGGCTAGCTGGGTGATCTTGCAACTTGTATCATGTCGGAGTTTGATTTTCCCCATAGGGTTTCATTGATCGTGTATTCTTGAGTGTAGCTCTGGCTGAGAAGGTCCCAGCCATGGGAAAGTTGACAGTTAAGCCTATCTAGTGACAGCCCATCATAGGCTAGCTGGGTGATCTTGCAACTTGTATCATGCCGGAGATGGATTTTCCCCATAGAGTTTCATTGATCGTTTACTCAGCAACTTCTATCAAGCAGGAGTTTAATTTTCCCCATAGCGCTTCATTGATCGTGTACTCTTGAGTGTAGCTCGGGCTGAGAACGACGCAGCCATGGGAAAGTTGACAGTTAAGCCTATCTAGTGACAGCCCATCATAGGCTAGCTGGGTGATCTTGCAACTTGTATCATGTCGGAGTTTGATTTTCCCCATAGGGTTTCATTGATCGTGTATTCTTGAGTGTAGCTCTGGCTGAGAAGGTCGCAGCCATGGGAAAGTTGACAGTTAAGCCTATCTAGTGACAGCCCATCATAGGCTAGCTGGGTGATCTTGCAAGTTGTATCATGCCGGAGTTGGATTTTCCCCATAGGGTTTCATTTATCGTTTACTCGGCAACTTCTATCAAGCAGGAGTTTAATTTTCCCCGTAGCGCTTCATTGATCGTGTACTCTTGAGTGTAGCTCGGGCTGAGAACGACGCAGCCATGGGAAAGTTGACAGTTAAGCCTATCTAGTGACAGCCCATCATAGGCTAGCTGGGTGATCTTGCAACTTGTATCATGTCGGAGTTTGATTTTCCCCATAGGGTTTCATTGATCGTGTATTCTTGAGTGTAGCTCTGGCTGAGAAGGTCGCAGCCATGGGAAAGTTGACAGTTAAGCCTATCTAGTGACAGCCCATCATAGGCTAGCTGGGTGATCTTGCAACTTGTATCATGTCGGAGTTTGATTTTCCCCATAGGGTTTCATTGATCGTGTATTCTTGAGTGTAGCTCTGGCTGAGAAGGTCCCAGCCATGGGAAAGTTGACAGTTAAGCCTATCTAGTGACAGCCCATCATAGGCTAGCTGGGTGATCTTGCAACTTGTATTATGCCGGAGTTGGATTTTCCCCATAATGTTTCATTGATCGTTTACTCGGCAACTTCTATCAAGCAGGAGTTTAATTTTCCCCATAGCGCTTCATTGATCGTGTACTCTTGAGTGTAGCTCGGGCTGAGAACGACGCAGCCATGGGAAAGTTGACAGTTAAGCCTATCTAGTGACAGCCCATCATAGGCTAGCTGGGTGATCTTGCAACTTGTATCATGTCGGAGTTTGATTTTCCCCATAGGGTTTCATTGATCGTGTATTCTTGAGTGTAGCTCTGGCTGAGAAGGTCGCAGCCATGGGAAAGTTGACAGTTAAGCCTATCTAGTGACAGCCCATCATAGGCTAGCTGGGTGATCTTGCAACTTGTATCATGTCGGAGTTTGATTTTCCCCATAGGGTTTCATTGATCGTGTATTCTTGAGTGTAGCTCTGGCTGAGAAGGTCGCAGCCATGGGAAAGTTGACAGTTAAGCCTATCTAGTGACAGCCCATCATAGGCTAGCTGGGTGATCTTGCAACTTGTCTCATGCCGGAGTTGGATTTTCCCCATAGAGTTTCATTGATCGTTTACTCGGCAACTTCTATCAAGCAGGAGTTTAATTTTCCCCGTAGCGCTTCATTGATCGTGTACTCTTGAGTGTAGCTCGGGCTGAGAACGACGCAGCCATGGGAAAGTTGACAGTTAAGCATATCTAGTGACAGTCCATCATAGGCTAGCTGGGTGATCTTGCAACTTGTATCATGTCGGAGTTTGATTTTCCCCATAGGGTTTCATTGATCGTGTATTCTTGAGTGTAGCTCTGGCTGAGAAGGTCGCAGCCATGGGAAAGTTGACAGTTAAGCCTATCTAGTGACAGCCCATCATAGGCTAGCTGGGTGATCTTGCAACTTGTATCATGCCGGAGTTGGATTTTCCCCATAGGGTTTCATTGATCGTTTACTCGGCAACTTCTATCAAGCAGGAGTTTAATTTTCCCCGTAGCGCTTCATTGATCGTGTACTCTTGAGTGTAGCTCGGGCTGAGAACGACGCAGCCATGGGAAAGTTGACAGTTAAGCCTATCTAGTGACAGCCCATCATAGGCTAGCTGGGTGATCTTGCAACTTGTATCATGTCGGAGTTTGATTTTCCCCATAGGGTTTCATTGATCGTGTATTCTTGAGTGTAGCTCTGGCTGAGAAGGTCGCAGCCATGGGAAAGTTGACAGTTAAGCCTATCTAGTGACAGCCCATCATAGGCTAGCTGGGTGATCTTGCAACTTGTATTATGTCGGAGTTTGATTTTCCCCATAGGGTTTCATTGATCGTGTATTCTTGAGTGTAGCTCTGGCTGAGAAGGTCCCAGCCATGGGAAAGTTGACAGTTAAGCCTATCTAGTGACAGCCCATCATAGGCTAGCTGGGTGATCTTGCAAGTTGTATCATGCCGGAGTTGGATTTTCCCCATAGGGTTTCATTTATCGTTTACTCGGCAACTTCTATCAAGCAGGAGTTTAATTTTCCCCGTAGCGCTTCATTGATCGTGTACTCTTGAGTGTAGCTCGGGCTGAGAACGACGCAGCCATGGGAAAGTTGACAGTTAAGCCTATCTAGTGACAGCCCATCATAGGCTAGCTGGGTGATCTTGCAACTTGTATCATGTCGGAGTTTGATTTTCCCCATAGGGTTTCATTGATCGTGTATTCTTGAGTGTAGCTCTGGCTGAGAAGGTCGCAGCCATGGGAAAGTTGACAGTTAAGCCTATCTAGTGACAGCCCATCATAGGCTAGCTGGGTGATCTTGCAACTTGTATTATGTCGGAGTTTGATTTTCCCCATAGGGTTTCATTGATCGTGTATTCTTGAGTGTAGCTCTGGCTGAGAAGGTCCCAGCCATGGGAAAGTTGACAGTTAAGCCTATCTAGTGACAGCCCATCATAGGCTAGCTGGGTGATCTTGCAACTTGTATCATGCCGGAGTTGGATTTTCCCCATAGAGTTTCATTGATCGTTTACTCGGCAACTTCTATCAAGCAGGAGTTTAATTTTCCCCATAGCGCTTCATTGATCGTGTACTCTTGAGTGTAGCTCGGGCTGAGAACGACGCAGCCATGGGAAAGTTGACAGTTAAGCCTATCTAGTGACAGCCCATCATAGGCTAGCTGGGTGATCTTGCAACTTGTATCATGTCGGAGTTTGATTTTCCCCATAGGGTTTCATTGATCGTGTTTTCTTGAGTGTAGCTCTGGCTGAGAAGGTCGCAGCCATGGGAAAGTTGACAGTTAAGCCTATCTAGTGACAGCCCATCATAGGCTAGCTGGGTGATCTTGCAAGTTGTATCATGCCGGAGTTGGATTTTCCCCATAGGGTTTCATTTATCGTTTACTCGGCAACTTCTATCAAGCAGGAGTTTAATTTTCCCCGTAGCGCTTCATTGATCGTGTACTCTTGAGTGTAGCTCGGGCTGAGAACGACGCAGCCATGGGAAAGTTGACAGTTAAGCCTATCTAGTGACAGCCCATCATAGGCTAGCTGGGTGATCTTGCAACTTGTATCATGTCGGAGTTTGATTTTCCCCATAGGGTTTCATTGATCGTGTATTCTTGAGTGTAGCTCTGGCTGAGAAGGTCGCAGCCATGGGAAAGTTGACAGTTAAGCCTATCTAGTGACAGCCCATCATAGGCTAGCTGGGTGATCTTGCAACTTGTATCATGTCGGAGTTTGATTTTCCCCATAGGGTTTCATTGATCGTGTATTCTTGAGTGTAGCTCTGGCTGAGAAGGTCCCAGCCATGGGAAAGTTGACAGTTAAGCCTATCTAGTGACAGCCCATCATAGGCTAGCTGGGTGATCTTGCAACTTGTATCATGCCGGAGTTGGATTTTCCCCATAATGTTTCATTGATCGTTTACTCGGCAACTTCTATCAAGCAGGAGTTTAATTTTCCCCGTAGCGCTTCATTGATCGTGTACTCTTGAGTGTAGCTCGGGCTGAGAACGACGCAGCCATGGGAAAGTTGACAGTTAAGCCTATCTAGTGACAGCCCATCATAGGCTAGCTGGGTGATCTTGCAACTTGTATCATGTCGGAGTTTGATTTTCCCCATAGGGTTTCATTGATCGTGTATTCTTGAGTGTAGCTCTGGCTGAGAAGGTCGCAGCCATGGGAAAGTTGACAGTTAAGCCTATCTAGTGACAGCCCATCATAGGCTAGCTGGGTGATCTTGCAACTTGTATCATGTCGGAGTTTGATTTTCCCCATAGGGTTTCATTGATCGTGTATTCTTGAGTGTAGCTCTGGCTGAGAAGGTCGCAGCCATGGGAAAGTTGACAGTTAAGCCTATCTAGTGACAGCCCATCATAGGCTAGCTGGGTGATCTTGCAACTTGTATCATGTCGGAGTTGGATTTTCCCCATAGAGTTTCATTGATCGTTTACTCGGCAACTTCTATCAAGCAGGAGTTTAATTTTCCCCATAGCGCTTCATTGATCGTGTACTCTTGAGTGTAGCTCGGGCTGAGAACGACGCAGCCATGGGAAAGTTGACAGTTAAGCCTATCTAGTGACAGCCCATCATAGGCTAGCTGGGTGATCTTGCAACTTGTATCATGTCGGAGTTTGATTTTCCCCATAGGGTTTCATTGATCGTGTATTCTTGAGTGTAGCTCTGGCTGAGAAGGTCCCAGCCATGGGAAAGTTGACAGTTAAGCCTATCTAGTGACAGCCCATCATAGGCTATCTGGGTGATCTTGCAACTTGTATCATGCCGGAGATGGATTTTCCCCATAGAGTTTCATTGATCGTTTACTCGGCAACTTCTATCAAGCAGGAGTTTAATTTTCCCCATAGCGCTTCATTGATCGTGTACTCTTGAGTGTAGCTCGGGCTGAGAACGACGCAGCCATGGGAAAGTTGACAGTTAAGCCTATCTAGTGACAGCCCATCATAGGCTAGCTGGGTGATCTTGCAACTTGTATCATGTCGGAGTTTGATTTTCCCCATAGGGTTTCATTGATCGTGTATTCTTGAGTGTAGCTCTGGCTGAGAAGGTCGCAGCCATGGGAAAGTTGACAGTTAAGCCTATCTAGTGACAGCCCATCATAGGCTAGCTGGGTGATCTTGCAACTTGTATCATGTCGGAGTTTGATTTTCCCCATAGGGTTTTATTGATCGTGTATTCTTGAGTGTAGCTCTGGCTGAGAAGGTCCCAGCCATGGGAAAGTTGACAGTTAAGCCTATCTAGTGACAGCCCATCATAGGCTAGCTGGGTGATCTTGCAACTTGTATCATGCCGGAGTTGGATTTTCCCCATAGAGTTTCATTGATCGTTTACTCGGCAACTTCTATCAAGCAGGAGTTTAATTTTCCCCATAGCGCTTCATTGATCGTGTACTCTTGAGTGTAGCTCGGGCTGAGAACGACGCAGCCATGGGAAAGTTGACAGTTAAGCCTATCTAGTGACAGCC
Source organism: Leptodactylus fuscus (assembly GCF_031893055.1). NCBI lineage: Eukaryota > Metazoa > Chordata > Amphibia > Anura > Leptodactylidae > Leptodactylus > Leptodactylus fuscus. Next base: position 77,081 of record NW_027440295.1, read on the forward strand.
CATCATAGGCTAGCTGGGTGATCTTGCAACTTGTATCATGTCGGAGTTTGATTTTCCCCATAGGGTTTCATTGATCGTGTATTCTTGAGTGTAGCTCTGGCTGAGAAGGTCGCAGCCATGGGAAAGTTGACAGTTAAGCCTATCTAGTGACAGCCCATCATAGGCTAGCTGGGTGATCTTGCAACTTGTATCATGTCGGAGTTTGATTTTCCCCATAGGGTTTCATTGATCGTGTATTCTTGAGTGTAGCTCTGGCTGAGAAGGTCGCAGCCATGGGAAAGTTGACAGTTAAGCCTATCTAGTGACAGCCCATCATAGGCTAGCTGGGTGATCTTGCAACTTGTATCATGCCGGAGTTGGATTTTCCCCATAGAGTTTCATTGATCGTTTACTCGGCAACTTCTATCAAGCAGGAGTTTAATTTTCCCCATAGCGCTTCATTGATCGTGTACTCTTGAGTGTAGCTCGGGCTGAGAACGACGCAGCCATGGGAAAGTTGACAGTTAAGCATATCTAGTGACAGCCCATCATAGGCTAGCTGGGTGATCTTGCAACTTGTATCATGTCGGAGTTTGATTTTCCCCATAGGGTTTCATTGATCGTGTATTCTTGAGTGTAGCTCTGGCTGAGAAGGTCGCAGCCATGGGAAAGTTGACAGTTAAGCCTATCTAGTGACAGCCCATCATAGGCTAGCTGGGTGATCTTGCAACTTGTATCATGTCGGAGTTTGATTTTCCCCATAGGGTTTCATTGATCGTGTATTCTTGAGTGTAGCTCTGGCTGAGAAGGTCGCAGCCATGGGAAAGTTGACAGTTAAGCCTATCTAGTGACAGCCCATCATAGGCTAGCTGGGTGATCTTGCAACTTGTATCATGCCGGAGTTGGATTTTCCCCATAGAGTTTCATTGATCGTTTACTCGGCAACTTCTATCAAGCAGGAGTTTAATTTTCCCCATAGCGCTTCATTGATAGTGTACTCTTGAGTGTAGCTCGGGCTGAGAACGACGCAGCCATGGGAAAGTTGACAGTTAAGCCTATCTAGTGACAGCCCATCATAGGCTAGCTGGGTGATCTTGCAACTTGTATCATGTCGGAGTTTGATTTTCCCCATAGGGTTTCATTGATCGTGTATTCTTGAGTGTAGCTCTGGCTGAGAAGGTCCCAGCCATGGGAAAGTTGACAGTTAAGCCTATCTAGTGACAGCCCATCATAGGCTAGCTGGGTGATCTTGCAACTTGTATCATGCCGGAGATGGATTTTCCCCATAGAGTTTCATTGATCGTTTACTCGGCAACTTCTATCAAGCAGGAGTTTAATTTTCCCCATAGCGCTTCATTGATCGTGTACTCTTGAGTGTAGCTCGGGCTGAGAACGACGCAGCCATGGGAAAGTTGACAGTTAAGCCTATCTAGTGACAGCCCATCATAGGCTAGCTGGGTGATCTTGCAACTTGTATCATGTCGGAGTTTGATTTTCCCCATAGGGTTTCATTGATCGTGTATTCTTGAGTGTAGCTCTGGCTGAGAAGGTCGCAGCCATGGGAAAGTTGACAGTTAAGCCTATCTAGTGACAGCCCATCATAGGCTAGCTGGGTGATCTTGCAACTTGTATCATGCCGGAGTTGGATTTTCCCCATAGGGTTTCATTTATCGTTTACTCGGCAACTTCTATCAAGCAGGAGTTTAATTTTCCCCGTAGCGCTTCATTGATCGTGTACTCTTGAGTGTAGCTCGGGCTGAGAACGACGCAGCCATGGGAAAGTTGACAGTTAAGCCTATCTAGTGACAGCCCATCATAGGCTAGCTGGGTGATCTTGCAACTTGTATCATGTCGGAGTTTGATTTTCCCCATAGGGTTTCATTGATCGTGTATTCTTGAGTGTAGCTCTGGCTGAGAAGGTCGCAGCCATGGGAAAGTTGACAGTTAAGCCTATCTAGTGACAGCCCATCATAGGCTAGCTGGGTGATCTTGCAACTTGTATCATGTCGGAGTTTGATTTTCCCCATAGGGTTTCATTGATCGTGTATTCTTGAGTGTAGCTCTGGCTGAGAAGGTCCCAGCCATGGGAAAGTTGACAGTTAAGCCTATCTAGTGACAGCCCATCATAGGCTAGCTGGGTGATCTTGCAACTTGTATTATGCCGGAGTTGGATTTTCCCCATAATGTTTCATTGATCGTTTACTCGGCAACTTCTATCAAGCAGGAGTTTAATTTTCCCCATAGCGCTTCATTGATCGTGTACTCTTGAGTGTAGCTCGGGCTGAGAACGACGCAGCCATGGGAAAGTTGACAGTTAAGCCTATCTAGTGACAGCCCATCATAGGCTAGCTGGGTGATCTTGCAACTTGTATCATGTCGGAGTTTGATTTTCCCCATAGGGTTTCATTGATCGTGTATTCTTGAGTGTAGCTCTGGCTGAGAAGGTCGCAGCCATGGGAAAGTTGACAGTTAAGCCTATCTAGTGACAGCCCATCATAGGCTAGCTGGGTGATCTTGCAACTTGTATCATGTCGGAGTTTGATTTTCCCCATAGGGTTTCATTGATCGTGTATTCTTGAGTGTAGCTCTGGCTGAGAAGGTCGCAGCCATGGGAAAGTTGACAGTTAAGCCTATCTAGTGACAGCCCATCATAGGCTAGCTGGGTGATCTTGCAACTTGTCTCATGCCGGAGTTGGATTTTCCCCATAGAGTTTCATTGATCGTTTACTCGGCAACTTCTATCAAGCAGGAGTTTAATTTTCCCCGTAGCGCTTCATTGATCGTGTACTCTTCAGTGTAGCTCGGGCTGAGAACGACGCAGCCATGGGAAAGTTGACAGTTAAGCATATCTAGTGACAGTCCATCATAGGCTAGCTGGGTGATCTTGCAACTTGTATCATGTCGGAGTTTGATTTTCCCCATAGGGTTTCATTGATCGTGTATTCTTGAGTGTAGCTCTGGCTGAGAAGGTCGCAGCCATGGGAAAGTTGACAGTTAAGCCTATCTAGTGACAGCCCATCATAGGCTAGCTGGGTGATCTTGCAACTTGTATCATGCCGGAGTTGGATTTTCCCCATAGGGTTTCATTGATCGTTTACTCGGCAACTTCTATCAAGCAGGAGTTTAATTTTCCCCGTAGCGCTTCATTGATCGTGTACTCTTGAGTGTAGCTCGGGCTGAGAACGACGCAGCCATGGGAAAGTTGACAGTTAAGCCTATCTAGTGACAGCCCATCATAGGCTAGCTGGGTGATCTTGCAACTTGTATCATGTCGGAGTTTGATTTTCCCCATAGGGTTTCATTGATCGTGTATTCTTGAGTGTAGCTCTGGCTGAGAAGGTCGCAGCCATGGGAAAGTTGACAGTTAAGCCTATCTAGTAACAGCCCATCATAGGCTAGCTGGGTGATCTTGCAACTTGTATCATGTCGGAGTTTGATTTTCCCCATAGGGTTTCATTGATCGTGTATTCTTGAGTGTAGCTCTGGCTGAGAAGGTCCCAGCCATGGGAAAGTTGACAGTTAAGCCTATCTAGTGACAGCCCATCATAGGCTAGCTGGGTGATCTTGCAACTTGTATCATGCCGGAGTTGGATTTTCCCCATAGAGTTTCATTGATCGTTTACTCGGCAACTTCTATCAAGCAGGAGTTTAATTTTCCCCATAGCGCTTCATTGATCGTGTACTCTTGAGTGTAGCTCGGGCTGAGAACGACGCAGCCATGGGAAAGTTGACAGTTAAGCCTATCTAGTGACAGCCCATCATAGGCTAGCTGGGTGATCTTGCAACTTGTATCATGTCGGAGTTTGATTTTCCCCATAGGGTTTCATCGATCGTGTTTTCTTGAGTGTAGCTCTGGCTGAGAAGGTCGCAGCCATGGGAAAGTTGACAGTTAAGCCTATCTAGTGACAGCCCATCATAGGCTAGCTGGGTGATCTTGCAAGTTGTATCATGCCGGAGTTGGATTTTCCCCATAGGGTTTCATTTATCGTTTACTCGGCAACTTCTATCAAGCAGGAGTTTAATTTTCCCCGTAGCGCTTCATTGATCGTGTACTCTTGAGTGTAGCTCGGGCTGAGAACGACGCAGCCATGGGAAAGTTGACAGTTAAGCCTATCTAGTGACAGCCCATCATAGGCTAGCTGGGTGATCTTGCAACTTGTATCATGTCGGAGTTTGATTTTCCCCATAGGGTTTCATTGATCGTGTATTCTTGAGTGTAGCTCTGGCTGAGAAGGTCGCAGCCATGGGAAAGTTGACAGTTAAGCCTATCTAGTGACAGCCCATCATAGGCTAGCTGGGTGATCTTGCAACTTGTATCATGTCGGAGTTTGATTTTCCCCATAGGGTTTCATTGATCGTGTATTCTTGAGTGTAGCTCTGGCTGAGAAGGTCCCAGCCATGGGAAAGTTGACAGTTAAGCCTATCTAGTGACAGCCCATCATAGGCTAGCTGGGTGATCTTGCAACTTGTATCATGCCGGAGTTGGATTTTCCCCATAATGTTTCATTGATCGTTTACTCGGCAACTTCTATCAAGCAGGAGTTTAATTTTCCCCGTAGCGCTTCATTGATCGTTTACTCTTGAGTGTAGCTCGGGCTGAGAACGACGCAGCCATGGGAAAGTTGACAGTTAAGCCTATCTAGTGACAGCCCATCATAGGCTAGCTGGGTGATCTTGCAACTTGTATCATGTCGGAGTTTGATTTTCCCCATAGGGTTTCATTGATCGTGTATTCTTGAGTGTAGCTCTGGCTGAGAAGGTCGCAGCCATGGGAAAGTTGACAGTTAAGCCTATCTAGTGACAGCCCATCATAGGCTAGCTGGGTGATCTTGCAACTTGTATCATGTCGGAGTTTGATTTTCCCCATAGGGTTTCATTGATCGTGTATTCTTGAGTGTAGCTCTGGCTGAGAAGGTCGCAGCCATGGGAAAGTTGACAGTTAAGCCTATCTAGTGACAGCCCATCATAGGCTAGCTGGGTGATCTTGCAACTTGTATCATGTCGGAGTTTGATTTTCCCCATAGGGTTTCATTGATCGTGTATTCTTGAGTGTAGCTCTGGCTGAGAAGGTCCCAGCCATGGGAAAGTTGACAGTTAAGCCTATCTAGTGACAGCCCATCATAGGCTAGCTGGGTGATCTTGCAACTTGTATCATGCCGGAGTTGGATTTTCCCCATAGAGTTTCATTGATCGTTTACTCGGCAACTTCTATCAAGCAGGAGTTTAATTTTCCCCATAGCGCTTCATTGATCGTGTACTCTTGAGTGTAGCTCGGGCTGAGAACGACGCAGCCATGGGAAAGTTGACAGTTAAGCCTATCTAGTGACAGCCCATCATAGGCTAGCTGGGTGATCTTGCAACTTGTATCATGTCGGAGTTTGATTTTCCCCATAGGGTTTCATTGATCGTGTATTCTTGAGTGTAGCTCTGGCTGAGAAGGTCGCAGCCATGGGAAAGTTGACAGTTAAGCCTATCTAGTGACAGCCCATCATAGGCTAGCTGGGTGATCTTGCAACTTGTATCATGTCGGAGTTTGATTTTCCCCATAGGGTTTCATTGATCGTGTATTCTTGAGTGTAGCTCTGGCTGAGAAGGTCCCAGCCATGGGAAAGTTGACAGTTAAGCCTATCTAGTGACAGCCCATCATAGGCTAGCTGGGTGATCTTGCAACTTGTATCATGCCGGAGTTGGATTTTCCCCATAGAGTTTCATTGATCGTTTACTCGGCAACTTCTATCAAGCAGGAGTTTAATTTTCCCCATAGCGCTTCATTGATCGTGTACTCTTGAGTGTAGCTCGGGCTGAGAACGACGCAGCCATGGGAAAGTTGACAGTTAAGCCTATCTAGTGACAGCCCATCATAGGCTAGCTGGGTGATCTTGCAACTTGTATCATGTCGGAGTTTGATTTTCCCCATAGGGTTTCATTGATCGTGTATTCTTGAGTGTAGCTCTGGCTGAGAAGGTCGCAGCCATGGGAAAGTTGACAGTTAAGCCTATCTAGTGACAGCCCATCATAGGCTAGCTGGGTGATCTTGCAACTTGTATCATGCCGGAGTTGGATTTTCCCCATAGGGTTTCATTGATCGTTTACTCGGCAACTTCTATCAAGCAGGAGTTTAATTTTCCCCGTAGCGCTTCATTGATCGTGTACTCTTGAGTGTAGCTCGGGCTGAGAACGACGCAGCCATGGGAAAGTTGACAGTTAAGCCTATCTAGTGACAGCCCATCATAGGCTAGCTGGGTGATCTTGCAACTTGTATCATGTCGGAGTTTGATTTTCCCCATAGGGTTTCATTGATCGTGTATTCTTGAGTGTAGCTCTGGCTGAGAAGGTCGCAGCCATGGGAAAGTTGACAGTTAAGCCTATCTAGTGACAGCCCATCATAGGCTAGCTGGGTGATCTTGCAACTTGTATCATGTCGGAGTTTGATTTTCCCCATAGGGTTTCATTGATCGTGTATTCTTGAGTGTAGCTCTGGCTGAGAAGGTCGCAGCCATGGGAAAGTTGACAGTTAAGCCTATCTAGTGACAGCCCATCATAGGCTAGCTGGGTGATCTTGCAACTTGTATCATGCCGGAGTTGGATTTTCCCCATAGAGTTTCATTGATCGTTTACTCGGCAACTTCTATCAAGCAGGAGTTTAATTTTCCCCATAGCGCTTCATTGATCGTGTACTCTTGAGTGTAGCTCGGGCTGAGAACGACGCAGCCATGGGAAAGTTGACAGTTAAGCCTATCTAGTGACAGCCCATCATAGGCTAGCTGGGTGATCTTGCAACTTGTATCATGTCGGAGTTTGATTTTCCCCATAGGGTTTCATTGATCGTGTATTCTTGAGTGTAGCTCTGGCTGAGAAGGTCCCAGCCATGGGAAAGTTGACAGTTAAGCCTATCTAGTGACAGCCCATCATAGGCTAGCTGGGTGATCTTGCAACTTGTATCATGCCGGAGATGGATTTTCCCCATAGAGTTTCATTGATCGTTTACTCGGCAACTTCTATCAAGCAGGAGTTTAATTTTCCCCATAGCGCTTCATTGATCGTGTACTCTTGAGTGTAGCTCGGGCTGAGAACGACGCAGCCATGGGAAAGTTGACAGTTAAGCCTATCTAGTGACAGCCCATCATAGGCTAGCTGGGTGATCTTGCAACTTGTATCATGTCGGAGTTTGATTTTCCCCATAGGGTTTCATTGATCGTGTATTCTTGAGTGTAGCTCTGGCTGAGAAGGTCGCAGCCATGGGAAAGTTGACAGTTAAGCCTATCTAGTGACAGCCCATCATAGGCTAGCTGGGTGATCTTGCAACTTGTATCATGCCGGAGTTGGATTTTCCCCATAGGGTTTCATTTATCGTTTACTCGGCAACTTCTATCAAGCAGGAGTTTAATTTTCCCCGTAGCGCTTCATTGATCGTGTACTCTTGAGTGTAGCTCGGGCTGAGAACGACGCAGCCATGGGAAAGTTGACAGTTAAGCCTATCTAGTGACAGCCCATCATAGGCTAGCTGGGTGATCTTGCAACTTGTATCATGTCGGAGTTTGATTTTCCCCATAGGGTTTCATTGATCGAGTATTCTTGAGTGTAGCTCTGGCTGAGAAGGTCCCAGCCATGGGAAAGTTGACAGTTAAGCCTATCTAGTGACAGCCCATCATAGGCTAGCTGGGTGATCTTGCAACTTGTATTATGCCGGAGTTGGATTTTCCCCATAATGTTTCATTGATCGTTTACTCGGCAACTTCTATCAAGCAGGAGTTTAATTTTCCCCATAGCGCTTCATTGATCGTGTACTCTTGAGTGTAGCTCGGGCTGAGAACGACGCAGCCATGGGAAAGTTGACAGTTAAGCCTATCTAGTGACAGCCCATCATAGGCTAGCTGGGTGATCTTGCAACTTGTATCATGTCGGAGTTTGATTTTCCCCATAGGGTTTCATTGATCGTGTATTCTTGAGTGTAGCTCTGGCTGAGAAGGTCGCAGCCATGGGAAAGTTGACAGTTAAGCCTATCTAGTGACAGCCCATCATAGGCTAGCTGGGTGATCTTGCAACTTGTATCATGTCGGAGTTTGATTTTCCCCATAGGGTTTCATTGATCGTGTATTCTTGAGTGTAGCTCTGGCTGAGAAGGTCGCAGCCATGGGAAAGTTGACAGTTAAGCCTATCTAGTGACAGCCCATCATAGGCTAGCTGGGTGATCTTGCAACTTGTCTCATGCCGGAGTTGGATTTTCCCCATAGAGTTTCATTGATCGTTTACTCGGCAACTTCTATCAAGCAGGAGTTTAATTTTCCCCGTAGCGCTTCATTGATCGTGTACTCTTGAGTGTAGCTCGGGCTGAGAACGACGCAGCCATGGGAAAGTTGACAGTTAAGCATATCTAGTGACAGTCCATCATAGGCTAGCTGGGTGATCTTGCAACTTGTATCATGTCGGAGTTTGATTTTCCCCATAGGGTTTCATTGATCGTGTATTCTTGAGTGTAGCTCTGGCTGAGAAGGTCGCAGCCATGGGAAAGTTGACAGTTAAGCCTATCTAGTGACAGCCCATCATAGGCTAGCTGGGTGATCTTGCAACTTGTATCATGCCGGAGTTGGATTTTCCCCATAGGGTTTCATTGATCGTTTACTCGGCAACTTCTATCAAGCAGGAGTTTAATTTTCCCCGTAGCGCTTCATTGATCGTGTACTCTTGAGTGTAGCTCGGGCTGAGAACGACGCAGCCATGGGAAAGTTGACAGTTAAGCCTATCTAGTGACAGCCCATCATAGGCTAGCTGGGTGATCTTGCAACTTGTATCATGTCGGAGTTTGATTTTCCCCATAGGGTTTCATTGATCGTGTATTCTTGAGTGTAGCTCTGGCTGAGAAGGTCGCAGCCATGGGAAAGTTGACAGTTAAGCCTATCTAGTAACAGCCCATCATAGGCTAGCTGGGTGATCTTGCAACTTGTATCATGTCGGAGTTTGATTTTCCCCATAGGGTTTCATTGATCGTGTATTCTTGAGTGTAGCTCTGGCTGAGAAGGTCGCAGCCATGGGAAAGTTGACAGTTAAGCCTATCTAGTGACAGCCCATCATAGGCTAGCTGGGTGATCTTGCAACTTGTATCATGTCGGAGTTTGATTTTCCCCATAGGGTTTCATTGATCGTGTATTCTTGAGTGTAGCTCTGGCTGAGAAGGTCGCAGCCATGGGAAAGTTGACAGTTAAGCCTATCTAGTGACAGCCCATCATAGGCTAGCTGGGTGATCTTGCAACTTGTATCATGCCGGAGTTGGATTTTCCCCATAGAGTTTCATTGATCGTTTACTCGGCAACTTCTATCAAGCAGGAGTTTAATTTTCCCCATAGCGCTTCATTGATAGTGTACTCTTGAGTGTAGCTCGGGCTGAGAACGACGCAGCCATGGGAAAGTTGACAGTTAAGCCTATCTAGTGACAGCCCATCATAGGCTAGCTGGGTGATCTTGCAACTTGTATCATGTCGGAGTTTGATTTTCCCCATAGGGTTTCATTGATCGTGTATTCTTGAGTGTAGCTCTGGCTGAGAAGGTCCCAGCCATGGGAAAGTTGACAGTTAAGCCTATCTAGTGACAGCCCATCATAGGCTAGCTGGGTGATCTTGCAACTTGTATCATGCCGGAGATGGATTTTCCCCATAGAGTTTCATTGATCGTTTACTCGGCAACTTCTATCAAGCAGGAGTTTAATTTTCCCCATAGCGCTTCATTGATCGTGTACTCTTGAGTGTAGCTCGGGCTGAGAACGACGCAGCCATGGGAAAGTTGACAGTTAAGCCTATCTAGTGACAGCCCATCATAGGCTAGCTGGGTGATCTTGCAACTTGTATCATGTCGGAGTTTGATTTTCCCCATAGGGTTTCATTGATCGTGTATTCTTGAGTGTAGCTCTGGCTGAGAAGGTCGCAGCCATGGGAAAGTTGACAGTTAAGCCTATCTAGTGACAGCCCATCATAGGCTAGCTGGGTGATCTTGCAACTTGTATCATGCCGGAGTTGGATTTTCCCCATAGGGTTTCATTTATCGTTTACTCGGCAACTTCTATCAAGCAGGAGTTTAATTTTCCCCGTAGCGCTTCATTGATCGTGTACTCTTGAGTGTAGCTCGGGCTGAGAACGACGCAGCCATGGGAAAGTTGACAGTTAAGCCTATCTAGTGACAGCCCATCATAGGCTAGCTGGGTGATCTTGCAACTTGTATCATGTCGGAGTTTGATTTTCCCCATAGGGTTTCATTGATCGTGTATTCTTGAGTGTAGCTCTGGCTGAGAAGGTCGCAGCCATGGGAAAGTTGACAGTTAAGCCTATCTAGTGACAGCCCATCATAGGCTAGCTGGGTGATCTTGCAACTTGTATCATGTCGGAGTTTGATTTTCCCCATAGGGTTTCATTGATCGTGTATTCTTGAGTGTAGCTCTGGCTGAGAAGGTCCCAGCCATGGGAAAGTTGACAGTTAAGCCTATCTAGTGACAGCCCATCATAGGCTAGCTGGGTGATCTTGCAACTTGTATTATGCCGGAGTTGGATTTTCCCCATAATGTTTCATTGATCGTTTACTCGGCAACTTCTATCAAGCAGGAGTTTAATTTTCCCCATAGCGCTTCATTGATCGTGTACTCTTGAGTGTAGCTCGGGCTGAGAACGACGCAGCCATGGGAAAGTTGACAGTTAAGCCTATCTAGTGACAGCCCATCATAGGCTAGCTGGGTGATCTTGCAACTTGTATCATGTCGGAGTTTGATTTTCCCCATAGGGTTTCATTGATCGTGTATTCTTGAGTGTAGCTCTGGCTGAGAAGGTCGCAGCCATGGGAAAGTTGACAGTTAAGCCTATCTAGTGACAGCCCATCATAGGCTAGCTGGGTGATCTTGCAACTTGTATCATGTCGGAGTTTGATTTTCCCCATAGGGTTTCATTGATCGTGTATTCTTGAGTGTAGCTCTGGCTGAGAAGGTCGCAGCCATGGGAAAGTTGACAGTTAAGCCTATCTAGTGACAGCCCATCATAGGCTAGCTGGGTGATCTTGCAACTTGTCTCATGCCGGAGTTGGATTTTCCCCATAGAGTTTCATTGATCGTTTACTCGGCAACTTCTATCAAGCAGGAGTTTAATTTTCCCCGTAGCGCTTCATTGATCGTGTACTCTTCAGTGTAGCTCGGGCTGAGAACGACGCAGCCATGGGAAAGTTGACAGTTAAGCATATCTAGTGACAGTCCATCATAGGCTAGCTGGGTGATCTTGCAACTTGTATCATGTCGGAGTTTGATTTTCCCCATAGGGTTTCATTGATCGTGTATTCTTGAGTGTAGCTCTGGCTGAGAAGGTCGCAGCCATGGGAAAGTTGACAGTTAAGCCTATCTAGTGACAGCCCATCATAGGCTAGCTGGGTGATCTTGCAACTTGTATCATGCCGGAGTTGGATTTTCCCCATAGGGTTTCATTGATCGTTTACTCGGCAACTTCTATCAAGCAGGAGTTTAATTTTCCCCGTAGCGCTTCATTGATCGTGTACTCTTGAGTGTAGCTCGGGCTGAGAACGACGCAGCCATGGGAAAGTTGACAGTTAAGCCTATCTAGTGACAGCCCATCATAGGCTAGCTGGGTGATCTTGCAACTTGTATCATGTCGGAGTTTGATTTTCCCCATAGGGTTTCATTGATCGTGTATTCTTGAGTGTAGCTCTGGCTGAGAAGGTCGCAGCCATGGGAAAGTTGACAGTTAAGCCTATCTAGTAACAGCCCATCATAGGCTAGCTGGGTGATCTTGCAACTTGTATCATGTCGGAGTTTGATTTTCCCCATAGGGTTTCATTGATCGTGTATTCTTGAGTGTAGCTCTGGCTGAGAAGGTCCCAGCCATGGGAAAGTTGACAGTTAAGCCTATCTAGTGACAGCCCATCATAGGCTAGCTGGGTGATCTTGCAACTTGTATCATGCCGGAGTTGGATTTTCCCCATAGAGTTTCATTGATCGTTTACTCGGCAACTTCTATCAAGCAGGAGTTTAATTTTCCCCATAGCGCTTCATTGATCGTGTACTCTTGAGTGTAGCTCGGGCTGAGAACGACGCAGCCATGGGAAAGTTGACAGTTAAGCCTATCTAGTGACAGCCCATCATAGGCTAGCTGGGTGATCTTGTAACTTGTATCATGTCGGAGTTTGATTTTCCCCATAGGGTTTCATCGATCGTGTTTTCTTGAGTGTAGCTCTGGCTGAGAAGGTCGCAGCCATGGGAAAGTTGACAGTTAAGCCTATCTAGTGACAGCCCATCATAGGCTAGCTGGGTGATCTTGCAAGTTGTATCATGCCGGAGTTGGATTTTCCCCATAGGGTTTCATTTATCGTTTACTCGGCAACTTCTATCAAGCAGGAGTTTAATTTTCCCCGTAGCGCTTCATTGATCGTGTACTCTTGAGTGTAGCTCGGGCTGAGAACGACGCAGCCATGGGAAAGTTGACAGTTAAGCCTATCTAGTGACAGCCCATCATAGGCTAGCTGGGTGATCTTGCAACTTGTATCATGTCGGAGTTTGATTTTCCCCATAGGGTTTCATTGATCGTGTATTCTTGAGTGTAGCTCTGGCTGAGAAGGTCGCAGCCATGGGAAAGTTGACAGTTAAGCCTATCTAGTGACAGCCCATCATAGGCTAGCTGGGTGATCTTGCAACTTGTATCATGTCGGAGTTTGATTTTCCCCATAGGGTTTCATTGATCGTGTATTCTTGAGTGTAGCTCTGGCTGAGAAGGTCCCAGCCATGGGAAAGTTGACAGTTAAGCCTATCTAGTGACAGCCCATCATAGGCTAGCTGGGTGATCTTGCAACTTGTATCATGCCGGAGTTGGATTTTCCCCATAATGTTTCATTGATCGTTTACTCGGCAACTTCTATCAAGCAGGAGTTTAATTTTCCCCGTAGCGCTTCATTGATCGTTTACTCTTGAGTGTAGCTCGGGCTGAGAACGACGCAGCCATGGGAAAGTTGACAGTTAAGCCTATCTAGTGACAGCCCATCATAGGCTAGCTGGGTGATCTTGCAACTTGTATCATGTCGGAGTTTGATTTTCCCCATAGGGTTTCATTGATCGTGTATTCTTGAGTGTAGCTCTGGCTGAGAAGGTCGCAGCCATGGGAAAGTTGACAGTTAAGCCTATCTAGTGACAGCCCATCATAGGCTAGCTGGGTGATCTTGCAACTTGTATCATGTCGGAGTTTGATTTTCCCCATAGGGTTTCATTGATCGTGTATTCTTGAGTGTAGCTCTGGCTGAGAAGGTCGCAGCCATGGGAAAGTTGACAGTTAAGCCTATCTAGTGACAGCCCATCATAGGCTAGCTGGGTGATCTTGCAACTTGTATCATGTCGGAGTTTGATTTTCCCCATAGGGTTTCATTGATCGTGTATTCTTGAGTGTAGCTCTGGCTGAGAAGGTCCCAGCCATGGGAAAGTTGACAGTTAAGCCTATCTAGTGACAGCCCATCATAGGCTAGCTGGGTGATCTTGCAACTTGTATCATGCCGGAGTTGGATTTTCCCCATAGAGTTTCATTGATCGTTTACTCGGCAACTTCTATCAAGCAGGAGTTTAATTTTCCCCATAGCGCTTCATTGATCGTGTACTCTTGAGTGTAGCTCGGGCTGAGAACGACGCAGCCATGGGAAAATTGACAGTTAAGCCTATCTAGTGACAGCCCATCATAGGCTAGCTGGGTGATCTTGCAACTTGTATCATGTCGGAGTTTGATTTTCCCCATAGGGTTTCATTGATCGTGTATTCTTGAGTGTAGCTCTGGCTGAGAAGGTCGCAGCCATGGGAAAGTTGACAGTTAAGCCTATCTAGTGACAGCCCATCATAGGCTAGCTGGGTGATCTTGCAACTTGTATCATGTCGGAGTTTGATTTATCCCATAGGGTTTCATTGATCGTGTATTCTTGAGTGTAGCTCTGGCTGAGAAGGTCCCAGCCATGGGAAAGTTGACAGTTAAGCCTATCTAGTGACAGCCCATCATAGGCTAGCTGGGTGATCTTGCAACTTGTATCATGCCGGAGTTGGATTTTCCCCATAGAGTTTCATTGATCGTTTACTCGGCAACTTCTATCAAGCAGGAGTTTAATTTTCCCCATAGCGCTTCATTGATCGTGTACTCTTGAGTGTAGCTCGGGCTGAGAACGACGCAGCCATGGGAAAGTTGACAGTTAAGCCTATCTAGTGACAGCCCATCATAGGCTAGCTGGGTGATCTTGCAACTTGTATCATGTCGGAGTTTGATTTTCCCCATAGGGTTTCATTGATCGTGTATTCTTGAGTGTAGCTCTGGCTGAGAAGGTCGCAGCCATGGGAAAGTTGACAGTTAAGCCTATCTAGTGACAGCCCATCATAGGCTAGCTGGGTGATCTTGCAACTTGTATCATGCCGGAGTTGGATTTTCCCCATAGGGTTTCATTGATCGTTTACTCGGCAACTTCTATCAAGCAGGAGTTTAATTTTCCCCGTAGCGCTTCATTGATCGTGTACTCTTGAGTGTAGCTCGGGCTGAGAACGACGCAGCCATGGGAAAGTTGACAGTTAAGCCTATCTAGTGACAGCCCATCATAGGCTAGCTGGGTGATCTTGCAACTTGTATCATGTCGGAGTTTGATTTTCCCCATAGGGTTTCATTGATCGTGTATTCTTGAGTGTAGCTCTGGCTGAGAAGGTCGCAGCCATGGGAAAGTTGACAGTTAAGCCTATCTAGTGACAGCCCATCATAGGCTAGCTGGGTGATCTTGCAACTTGTATCATGTCGGAGTTTGATTTTCCCCATAGGGTTTCATTGATCGTGTATTCTTGAGTGTAGCTCTGGCTGAGAAGGTCGCAGCCATGGGAAAGTTGACAGTTAAGCCTATCTAGTGACAGCCCATCATAGGCTAGCTGGGTGATCTTGCAACTTGTATCATGCCGGAGTTGGATTTTCCCCATAGAGTTTCATTGATCGTTTACTCGGCAACTTCTATCAAGCAGGAGTTTAATTTTCCCCATAGCGCTTCATTGATCGTGTACTCTTGAGTGTAGCTCGGGCTGAGAACGACGCAGCCATGGGAAAGTTGACAGTTAAGCCTATCTAGTGACAGCCCATCATAGGCTAGCTGGGTGATCTTGCAACTTGTATCATGTCGGAGTTTGATTTTCCCCATAGGGTTTCATTGATCGTGTATTCTTGAGTGTAGCTCTGGCTGAGAAGGTCCCAGCCATGGGAAAGTTGACAGTTAAGCCTATCTAGTGACAGCCCATCATAGGCTAGCTGGGTGATCTTGCAACTTGTATCATGCCGGAGATGGATTTTCCCCATAGAGTTTCATTGATCGTTTACTCGGCAACTTCTATCAAGCAGGAGTTTAATTTTCCCCATAGCGCTTCATTGATCGTGTACTCTTGAGTGTAGCTCGGGCTGAGAACGACGCAGCCATGGGAAAGTTGACAGTTAAGCCTATCTAGTGACAGCCCATCATAGGCTAGCTGGGTGATCTTGCAACTTGTATCATGTCGGAGTTTGATTTTCCCCATAGGGTTTCATTGATCGTGTATTCTTGAGTGTAGCTCTGGCTGAGAAGGTCGCAGCCATGGGAAAGTTGACAGTTAAGCCTATCTAGTGACAGCCCATCATAGGCTAGCTGGGTGATCTTGCAACTTGTATCATGCCGGAGTTGGATTTTCCCCATAGGGTTTCATTTATCGTTTACTCGGCAACTTCTATCAAGCAGGAGTTTAATTTTCCCCGTAGCGCTTCATTGATCGTGTACTCTTGAGTGTAGCTCGGGCTGAGAACGACGCAGCCATGGGAAAGTTGACAGTTAAGCCTATCTAGTGACAGCCCATCATAGGCTAGCTGGGTGATCTTGCAACTTGTATCATGTCGGAGTTTGATTTTCCCCATAGGGTTTCATTGATCGTGTATTCTTGAGTGTAGCTCTGGCTGAGAAGGTCCCAGCCATGGGAAAGTTGACAGTTAAGCCTATCTAGTGACAGCCCATCATAGGCTAGCTGGGTGATCTTGCAACTTGTATTATGCCGGAGTTGGATTTTCCCCATAATGTTTCATTGATCGTTTACTCGGCAACTTCTATCAAGCAGGAGTTTAATTTTCCCCATAGCGCTTCATTGATCGTGTACTCTTGAGTGTAGCTCGGGCTGAGAACGACGCAGCCATGGGAAAGTTGACAGTTAAGCCTATCTAGTGACAGCCCATCATAGGCTAGCTGGGTGATCTTGCAACTTGTATCATGTCGGAGTTTGATTTTCCCCATAGGGTTTCATTGATCGTGTATTCTTGAGTGTAGCTCTGGCTGAGAAGGTCGCAGCCATGGGAAAGTTGACAGTTAAGCCTATCTAGTGACAGCCCATCATAGGCTAGCTGGGTGATCTTGCAACTTGTATCATGTCGGAGTTTGATTTTCCCCATAGGGTTTCATTGATCGTGTATTCTTGAGTGTAGCTCTGGCTGAGAAGGTCGCAGCCATGGGAAAGTTGACAGTTAAGCCTATCTAGTGACAGCCCATCATAGGCTAGCTGGGTGATCTTGCAACTTGTCTCATGCCGGAGTTGGATTTTCCCCATAGAGTTTCATTGATCGTTTACTCGGCAACTTCTATCAAGCAGGAGTTTAATTTTCCCCGTAGCGCTTCATTGATCGTGTACTCTTGAGTGTAGCTCGGGCTGAGAACGACGCAGCCATGGGAAAGTTGACAGTTAAGCATATCTAGTGACAGTCCATCATAGGCTAGCTGGGTGATCTTGCAACTTGTATCATGTCGGAGTTTGATTTTCCCCATAGGGTTTCATTGATCGTGTATTCTTGAGTGTAGCTCTGGCTGAGAAGGTCGCAGCCATGGGAAAGTTGACAGTTAAGCCTATATAGTGACAGCCCATCATAGGCTAGCTGGGTGATCTTGCAACTTGTATCATGCCGGAGTTGGATTTTCCCCATAGGGTTTCATTGATCGTTTACTCGGCAACTTCTATCAAGCAGGAGTTTAATTTTGCCCGTAGCGCTTCATTGATCGTGTACTCTTGAGTGTAGCTCGGGCTGAGAACGACGCAGCCATGGGAAAGTTGACAGTTAAGCCTATCTAGTGACAGCCCATCATAGGCTAGCTGGGTGATCTTGCAACTTGTATCATGTCGGAGTTTGATTTTCCCCATAGGGTTTCATTGATCGTGTATTCTTGAGTGTAGCTCTGGCTGAGAAGGTCGCAGCCATGGGAAAGTTGACAGTTAAGCCTATCTAGTAACAGCCCATCATAGGCTAGCTGGGTGATCTTGCAACTTGTATCATGTCGGAGTTTGATTTTCCCCATAGGGTTTCATTGATCGTGTATTCTTGAGTGTAGCTCTGGCTGAGAAGGTCCCAGCCATGGGAAAGTTGACAGTTAAGCCTATCTAGTGACAGCCCATCATAGGCTAGCTGGGTGATCTTGCAACTTGTATCATGCCGGAGTTGGATTTTCCCCATAGAGTTTCATTGATCGTTTACTCGGCAACTTCTATCAAGCAGGAGTTTAATTTTCCCCATAGCGCTTCATTGATCGTGTACTCTTGAGTGTAGCTCGGGCTGAGAACGACGCAGCCATGGGAAAGTTGACAGTTAAGCCTATCTAGTGACAGCCCATCATAGGCTAGCTGGGTGATCTTGCAACTTGTATCATGTCGGAGTTTGATTTTCCCCATAGGGTTTCATCGATCGTGTTTTCTTGAGTGTAGCTCTGGCTGAGAAGGTCGCAGCCATGGGAAAGTTGACAGTTAAGCCTATCTAGTGACAGCCCATCATAGGCTAGCTGGGTGATCTTGCAAGTTGTATCATGCCGGAGTTGGATTTTCCCCATAGGGTTTCATTTATCGTTTACTCGGCAACTTCTATCAAGCAGGAGTTTAATTTTCCCCGTAGCGCTTCATTGATCGTGTACTCTTGAGTGTAGCTCGGGCTGAGAACGACGCAGCCATGGGAAAGTTGACAGTTAAGCCTATCTAGTGACAGCCCATCATAGGCTAGCTGGGTGATCTTGCAACTTGTATCATGTCGGAGTTTGATTTTCCCCATAGGGTTTCATTGATCGTGTATTCTTGAGTGTAGCTCTGGCTGAGAAGGTCGCAGCCATGGGAAAGTTGACAGTTAAGCCTATCTAGTGACAGCCCATCATAGGCTAGCTGGGTGATCTTGCAACTTGTATCATGTCGGAGTTTGATTTTCCCCATAGGGTTTCATTGATCGTGTATTCTTGAGTGTAGCTCTGGCTGAGAAGGTCCCAGCCATGGGAAAGTTGACAGTTAAGCCTATCTAGTGACAGCCCATCATAGGCTAGCTGGGTGATCTTGCAACTTGTATCATGCCGGAGTTGGATTTTCCCCATAATGTTTCATTGATCGTTTACTCGGCAACTTCTATCAAGCAGGAGTTTAATTTTCCCCGTAGCGCTTCATTGATCGTTTACTCTTGAGTGTAGCTCGGGCTGAGAACGACGCAGCCATGGGAAAGTTGACAGTTAAGCCTATCTAGTGACAGCCCATCATAGGCTAGCTGGGTGATCTTGCAACTTGTATCATGTCGGAGTTTGATTTTCCCCATAGGGTTTCATTGATCGTGTATTCTTGAGTGTAGCTCTGGCTGAGAAGGTCGCAGCCATGGGAAAGTTGACAGTTAAGCCTATCTAGTGACAGCCCATCATAGGCTAGCTGGGTGATCTTGCAACTTGTATCATGTCGGAGTTTGATTTTCCCCATAGGGTTTCATTGATCGTGTATTCTTGAGTGTAGCTCTGGCTGAGAAGGTCGCAGCCATGGGAAAGTTGACAGTTAAGCCTATCTAGTGACAGCCCATCATAGGCTAGCTGGGTGATCTTGCAACTTGTATCATGTCGGAGTTTGATTTTCCCCATAGGGTTTCATTGATCGTGTATTCTTGAGTGTAGCTCTGGCTGAGAAGGTCCCAGCCATGGGAAAGTTGACAGTTAAGCCTATCTAGTGACAGCCCATCATAGGCTAGCTGGGTGATCTTGCAACTTGTATCATGCCGGAGTTGGATTTTCCCCATAGAGTTTCATTGATCGTTTACTCGGCAACTTCTATCAAGCAGGAGTTTAATTTTCCCCATAGCGCTTCATTGATCGTGTACTCTTGAGTGTAGCTCGGGCTGAGAACGACGCAGCCATGGGAAAGTTGACAGTTAAGCCTATCTAGTGACAGCCCATCATAGGCTAGCTGGGTGATCTTGCAACTTGTATCATGTCGGAGTTTGATTTTCCCCATAGGGTTTCATTGATCGTGTATTCTTGAGTGTAGCTCTGGCTGAGAAGGTCGCAGCCATGGGAAAGTTGACAGTTAAGCCTATCTAGTGACAGCCCATCATAGGCTAGCTGGGTGATCTTGCAACTTGTATCATGTCGGAGTTTGATTTTCCCCATAGGGTTTCATTGATCGTGTATTCTTGAGTGTAGCTCTGGCTGAGAAGGTCCCAGCCATGGGAAAGTTGACAGTTAAGCCTATCTAGTGACAGCCCATCATAGGCTAGCTGGGTGATCTTGCAACTTGTATCATGCCGGAGTTGGATTTTCCCCATAGAGTTTCATTGATCGTTTACTCGGCAACTTCTATCAAGCAGGAGTTTAATTTTCCCCATAGCGCTTCATTGATCGTGTACTCTTGAGTGTAGCTCGGGCTGAGAACGACGCAGCCATGGGAAAGTTGACAGTTAAGCCTATCTAGTGACAGCCCATCATAGGCTAGCTGGGTGATCTTGCAACTTGTATCATGTCGGAGTTTGATTTTCCCCATAGGGTTTCATTGATCGTGTATTCTTGAGTGTAGCTCTGGCTGAGAAGGTCGCAGCCATGGGAAAGTTGACAGTTAAGCCTATCTAGTGACAGCCCATCATAGGCTAGCTGGGTGATCTTGCAACTTGTATCATGTCGGAGTTTGATTTTCCCCATAGGGTTTCATTGATCGTGTATTCTTGAGTGTAGCTCTGGCTGAGAAGGTCGCAGCCATGGGAAAGTTGACAGTTAAGCCTATCTAGTGACAGCCCATCATAGGCTAGCTGGGTGATCTTGCAACTTGTATCATGCCGGAGTTGGATTTTCCCCATAGAGTTTCATTGATCGTTTACTCGGCAACTTCTATCAAGCAGGAGTTTAATTTTCCCCATAGCGCTTCATTGATCGTGTACTCTTGAGTGTAGCTCGGGCTGAGAACGACGCAGCCATGGGAAAGTTGACAGTTAAGCATATCTAGTGACAGCCCATCATAGGCTAGCTGGGTGATCTTGCAACTTGTATCATGTCGGAGTTTGATTTTCCCCATAGGGTTTCATTGATCGTGTATTCTTGAGTGTAGCTCTGGCTGAGAAGGTCGCAGCCATGGGAAAGTTGACAGTTAAGCCTATCTAGTGACAGCCCATCATAGGCTAGCTGGGTGATCTTGCAACTTGTATCATGCCGGAGTTGGATTTTCCCCATAGGGTTTCATTGATCGTTTACTCGGCAACTTCTATCAAGCAGGAGTTTAATTTTCCCCGTAGCGCTTCATTGATCGTGTACTCTTGAGTGTAGCTCGGGCTGAGAACGACGCAGCCATGGGAAAGTTGACAGTTAAGCCTATCTAGTGACAGCCCATCATAGGCTAGCTGGGTGATCTTGCAACTTGTATCATGTCGGAGTTTGATTTTCCCCATAGGGTTTCATTGATCGTGTATTCTTGAGTGTAGCTCTGGCTGAGAAGGTCGCAGCCATGGGAAAGTTGACAGTTAAGCCTATCTAGTGACAGCCCATCATAGGCTAGCTGGGTGATCTTGCAACTTGTATCATGTCGGAGTTTGATTTTCCCCATAGGGTTTCATTGATCGTGTATTCTTGAGTGTAGCTCTGGCTGAGAAGGTCGCAGCCATGGGAAAGTTGACAGTTAAGCCTATCTAGTGACAGCCCATCATAGGCTAGCTGGGTGATCTTGCAACTTGTATCATGCCGGAGTTGGATTTTCCCCATAGAGTTTCATTGATCGTTTACTCGGCAACTTCTATCAAGCAGGAGTTTAATTTTCCCCATAGCGCTTCATTGATCGTGTACTCTTGAGTGTAGCTCGGGCTGAGAACGACGCAGCCATGGGAAAGTTGACAGTTAAGCCTATCTAGTGACAGCCCATCATAGGCTAGCTGGGTGATCTTGCAACTTGTATCATGTCGGAGTTTGATTTTCCCCATAGGGTTTCATTGATCGTGTATTCTTGAGTGTAGCTCTGGCTGAGAAGGTCCCAGCCATGGGAAATTTGACAGTTAAGCCTATCTAGTGACAGCCCATCATAGGCTAGCTGGGTGATCTTGCAACTTGTATCATGCCGGAGATGGATTTTCCCCATAGAGTTTCATTGATCGTTTACTCGGCAACTTCTATCAAGCAGGAGTTTAATTTTCCCCATAGCGCTTCATTGATCGTGTACTCTTGAGTGTAGCTCGGGCTGAGAACGACGCAGCCATGGGAAAGTTGACAGTTAAGCCTATCTAGTGACAGCCCATCATAGGCTAGCTGGGTGATCTTGCAACTTGTATCATGTCGGAGTTTGATTTTCCCCATAGGGTTTCATTGATCGTGTATTCTTGAGTGTAGCTCTGGCTGAGAAGGTCGCAGCCATGGGAAAGTTGACAGTTAAGCCTATCTAGTGACAGCCCATCATAGGCTAGCTGGGTGATCTTGCAACTTGTATCATGTCGGAGTTTGATTTTCCCCATAGGGTTTCATTGATCGTGTATTCTTGAGTGTAGCTCTGGCTGAGAAGGTCCCAGCCATGGGAAAGTTGACAGTTAAGCCTATCTAGTGACAGCCCATCATAGGCTAGCTGGGTGATCTTGCAACTTGTATCATGCCGGAGTTGGATTTTCCCCATAGAGTTTCATTGATCGTTTACTCGGCAACTTCTATCAAGCAGGAGTTTAATTTTCCCCATAGCGCTTCATTGATCGTGTACTCTTGAGTGTAGCTCGGGCTGAGAACGACGCAGCCATGGGAAAGTTGACAGTTAAGCCTATCTAGTGACAGCCCATCATAGGCTAGCTGGGTGATCTTGCAACTTGTATCATGTCGGAGTTTGATTTTCCCCATAGGGTTTCATTGATCGTGTATTCTTGAGTGTAGTTCTGGCTGAGAAGGTCGCAGCCATGGGAAAGTTGACAGTTAAGCCTATCTAGTGACAGCCCATCATAGGCTAGCTGGGTGATCTTGCAACTTGTATCATGTCGGAGTTTGATTTTCCCCATAGGGTTTCATTGATCGTGTATTCTTGAGTGTAGCTCTGGCTGAGAAGGTCGCAGCCATGGGAAAGTTGACAGTTAAGCCTATCTAGTGACAGCCCATCATAGGCTAGCTGGGTGATCTTGCAACTTGTATCATGCCGGAGTTGGATTTTCCCCATAGAGTTTCATTGATCGTTTACTCGGCAACTTCTATCAAGCAGGAGTTTAATTTTCCCCATAGCGCTTCATTGATCGTGTACTCTTGAGTGTAGCTCGGGCTGAGAACGACGCAGCCATGGGAAAGTTGACAGTTAAGCATATCTAGTGACAGCCCATCATAGGCTAGCTGGGTGATCTTGCAACTTGTATCATGTCGGAGTTTGATTTTCCCCATAGGGTTTCATTGATCGTGTATTCTTGAGTGTAGCTCTGGCTGAGAAGGTCGCAGCCATGGGAAAGTTGACAGTTAAGCCTATCTAGTGACAGCCCATCATAGGCTAGCTGGGTGATCTTGCAACTTGTATCATGCCGGAGTTGGATTTTCCCCATAGGGTTTCATTGATCGTTTACTCGGCAACTTCTATCAAGCAGGAGTTTAATTTTCCCCGTAGCGCTTCATTGATCGTGTACTCTTGAGTGTAGCTCGGGCTGAGAACGACGCAGCCATGGGAAAGTTGACAGTTAAGCCTATCTAGTGACAGCCCATCATAGGCTAGCTGGGTGATCTTGCAACTTGTATCATGTCGGAGTTTGATTTTCCCCATAGGGTTTCATTGATCGTGTATTCTTGAGTGTAGCTCTGGCTGAGAAGGTCGCAGCCATGGGAAAGTTGACAGTTAAGCCTATCTAGTGACAGCCCATCATAGGCTAGCTGGGTGATCTTGCAACTTGTATCATGTCGGAGTTTGATTTTCCCCATAGGGTTTCATTGATCGTGTATTCTTGAGTGTAGCTCTGGCTGAGAAGGTCGCAGCCATGGGAAAGTTGACAGTTAAGCCTATCTAGTGACAGCCCATCATAGGCTAGCTGGGTGATCTTGCAACTTGTATCATGCCGGAGTTGGATTTTCCCCATAGAGTTTCATTGATCGTTTACTCGGCAACTTCTATCAAGCAGGAGTTTAATTTTCCCCATAGCGCTTCATTGATCGTGTACTCTTGAGTGTAGCTCGGGCTGAGAACGACGCAGCCATGGGAAAGTTGACAGTTAAGCCTATCTAGTGACAGCCCATCATAGGCTAGCTGGGTGATCTTGCAACTTGTATCATGTCGGAGTTTGATTTTCCCCATAGGGTTTCATTGATCGTGTATTCTTGAGTGTAGCTCTGGCTGAGAAGGTCCCAGCCATGGGAAAGTTGACAGTTAAGCCTATCTAGTGACAGCCCATCATAGGCTAGCTGGGTGATCTTGCAACTTGTATCATGCCGGAGATGGATTTTCCCCATAGAGTTTCATTGATCGTTTACTCGGCAACTTCTATCAAGCAGGAGTTTAATTTTCCCCATAGCGCTTCATTGATCGTGTACTCTTGAGTGTAGCTCGGGCTGAGAACGACGCAGCCATGGGAAAGTTGACAGTTAAGCCTATCTAGTGACAGCCCATCATAGGCTAGCTGGGTGATCTTGCAACTTGTATCATGTCGGAGTTTGATTTTCCCCATAGGGTTTCATTGATCGTGTATTCTTGAGTGTAGCTCTGGCTGAGAAGGTCGCAGCCATGGGAAAGTTGACAGTTAAGCCTATCTAGTGACAGCCCATCATAGGCTATCTGGGTGATCTTGCAACTTGTATCATGCCGGAGTTGGATTTTCCCCATAGGGTTTCATTTATCGTTTACTCGGCAACTTCTATCAAGCAGGAGTTTAATTTTCCCCGTAGCGCTTCATTGATCGTGTACTCTTGAGTGTAGCTCGGGCTGAGAACGACGCAGCCATGGGAAAGTTGACAGTTAAGCCTATCTAGTGACAGCCCATCATAGGCTAGCTGGGTGATCTTGCAACTTGTATCATGTCGGAGTTTGATTTTCCCCATAGGGTTTCATTGATCGTGTATTCTTGAGTGTAGCTCTGGCTGAGAAGGTCGCAGCCATGGGAAAGTTGACAGTTAAGCCTATCTAGTGACAGCCCATCATAGGCTAGCTGGGTGATCTTGCAACTTGTATCATGTCGGAGTTTGATTTTCCCCATAGGGTTTCATTGATCGTGTATTCTTGAGTGTAGCTCTGGCTGAGAAGGTCCCAGCCATGGGAAAGTTGACAGTTAAGCCTATCTAGTGACAGCCCATCATAGGCTAGCTGGGTGATCTTGCAACTTGTATTATGCCGGAGTTGGATTTTCCCCATAATGTTTCATTGATCGTTTACTCGGCAACTTCTATCAAGCAGGAGTTTAATTTTCCCCATAGCGCTTCATTGATCGTGTACTCTTGAGTGTAGCTCGGGCTGAGAACGACGCAGCCATGGGAAAGTTGACAGTTAAGCCTATCTAGTGACAGCCCATCATAGGCTAGCTGGGTGATCTTGCAACTTGTATCATGTCGGAGTTTGATTTTCCCCATAGGGTTTCATTGATCGTGTATTCTTGAGTGTAGCTCTGGCTGAGAAGGTCGCAGCCATGGGAAAGTTGACAGTTAAGCCTATCTAGTGACAGCCCATCATAGGCTAGCTGGGTGATCTTGCAACTTGTATCATGTCGGAGTTTGATTTTCCCCATAGGGTTTCATTGATCGTGTATTCTTGAGTGTAGCTCTGGCTGAGAAGGTCGCAGCCATGGGAAAGTTGACAGTTAAGCCTATCTAGTGACAGCCCATCATAGGCTAGCTGGGTGATCTTGCAACTTGTCTCATGCCGGAGTTGGATTTTCCCCATAGAGTTTCATTGATCGTTTACTCGGCAACTTCTATCAAGCAGGAGTTTAATTTTCCCCGTAGCGCTTCATTGATCGTGTACTCTTGAGTGTAGCTCGGGCTGAGAACGACGCAGCCATGGGAAAGTTGACAGTTAAGCATATCTAGTGACAGTCCATCATAGGCTAGCTGGGTGATCTTGCAACTTGTATCATGTCGGAGTTTGATTTTCCCCATAGGGTTTCATTGATCGTGTATTCTTGAGTGTAGCTCTGGCTGAGAAGGTCGCAGCCATGGGAAAGTTGACAGTTAAGCCTATCTAGTGACAGCCCATCATAGGCTAGCTGGGTGATCTTGCAACTTGTATCATGCCGGAGTTGGATTTTCCCCATAGGGTTTCATTGATCGTTTACTCGGCAACTTCTATCAAGCAGGAGTTTAATTTTCCCCGTAGCGCTTCATTGATCGTGTACTCTTGAGTGTAGCTCGGGCTGAGAACGACGCAGCCATGGGAAAGTTGACAGTTAAGCCTATCTAGTGACAGCCCATCATAGGCTAGCTGGGTGATCTTGCAACTTGTATCATGTCGGAGTTTGATTTTCCCCATAGGGTTTCATTGATCGTGTATTCTTGAGTGTAGCTCTGGCTGAGAAGGTCGCAGCCATGGGAAAGTTGACAGTTAAGCCTATCTAGTAACAGCCCATCATAGGCTAGCTGGGTGATCTTGCAACTTGTATCATGTCGGAGTTTGATTTTCCCCATAGGGTTTCATTGATCGTGTATTCTTGAGTGTAGCTCTGGCTGAGAAGGTCGCAGCCATGGGAAAGTTGACAGTTAAGCCTATCTAGTGACAGCCCATCATAGGCTAGCTGGGTGATCTTGCAACTTGTATCATGCCGGAGTTGGATTTTCCCCATAGGGTTTCATTGATCGTTTACTCGGCAACTTCTATCAAGCAGGAGTTTAATTTTCCCCGTAGCGCTTCATTGATCGTGTACTCTTGAGTGTAGCTCGGGCTGAGAACGACGCAGCCATGGGAAAGTTGACAGTTAAGCCTATCTAGTGACAGCCCATCATAGGCTAGCTGGGTGATCTTGCAACTTGTATCATGTCGGAGTTTGATTTTCCCCATAGGGTTTCATTGATCGTGTATTCTTGAGTGTAGCTCTGGCTGAGAAGGTCGCAGCCATGGGAAAGTTGACAGTTAAGCCTATCTAGTGACAGCCCATCATAGGCTAGCTGGGTGATCTTGCAACTTGTATCATGTCGGAGTTTGATTTTCCCCTTAGGGTTTCATTGATCGTGTATTCTTGAGTGTAGCTCTGGCTGAGAAGGTCGCAGCCATGGGAAAGTTGACAGTTAAGCCTATCTAGTGACAGCCCATCATAGGCTAGCTGGGTGATCTTGCAACTTGTATCATGTCGGAGTTTGATTTTCCCCATAGGGTTTCATTGATCGTGTATTCTTGAGTGTAGCTCTGGCTGAGAAGGTCCCAGCCATGGGAAAGTTGACAGTTAAGCCTATCTAGTGACAGCCCATCATAGGCTAGCTGGGTGATCTTGCAACTTGTATCATGCCGGAGTTGGATTTTCCCCATAGAGTTTCATTGATCGTTTACTCGGCAACTTCTATCAAGCAGGAGTTTAATTTTCCCCATAGCGCTTCATTGATCGTGTACTCTTGAGTGTAGCTCGGGCTGAGAACGACGCAGCCATGGGAAAGTTGACAGTTAAGCCTATCTAGTGACAGCCCATCATAGGCTAGCTGGGTGATCTTGCAACTTGTATCATGTCGGAGTTTGATTTTCCCTATAGGGTTTCATTGATCGTGTATTCTTGAGTGTAGCTCTGGCTGAGAAGGTCGCAGCCATGGGAAAGTTGACAGTTAAGCCTATCTAGTGACAGCCCATCATAGGCTATCTGGGTGATCTTGCAACTTGTATCATGCCGGAGTTGGATTTTCCCCATAGAGTTTCATTGATCGTTTACTCGGAAACTTCTATCAAGCAGGAGTTTAATTTTCCCCATAGCGCTTCATTGATCGTTTACTCTTGAGTGTAGCTCGGGCTGAGAACGACGCAGCCATGGGAAAGTTGACAGTTAAGCCTATCTAGTGACAGCCCATCATAGGCTAGCTGGGTGATCTTGCAACTTGTATCATGTCGGAGTTTGATTTTCCCCATAGGGTTTCATTGATCGTGTATTCTTGAGTGTAGCTCTGGCTGAGAAGGTCGCAGCCATGGGAAAGTTGACAGTTAAGCCTATTTAGTGACAGCCCATCATAGGCTAGCTGGGTGATCTTGCAACTTGTATCATGCCGGAGTTGGATTTTCCCCATAGAGTTTCATTGATCGTTTACTCGGCAACTTCTATCAAGCAGGAGTTTAATTTTCCCCATAGCGCTTCATTGATCGTTTACTCTTGAGTGTAGCTCGGGCTGAGAACGACGCAGCCATGGGAAAGTTGACAGTTAAGCCTATCTAGTGACAGCCCATCATAGGCTAGCTGGGTGATCTTGCAACTTGTATCATGTCGGAGTTTGATTTTCCCCATAGGGTTTCATTGATCGTGTATTCTTGAGTGTAGCTCTGGCTGAGAAGGTCCCAGCCATGGGAAAGTTGACAGTTAAGCCTATCTAGTGACAGCCCATCATAGGCTAGCTGGGTGATCTTGCAACTTGTATCATGCCGGAGTTGGATTTTCCCCATAGAGTTTCATTGATCGTTTACTCGGCAACTTCTATCAAGCAGGAGTTTAAATTTCCCCATAGCGCTTCATTGATCGTGTACTCTTGAGTGTAGCTCGGGCTGAGAACGACGCAGCCATGGGAAAGTTGACAGTTAAGCCTATCTAGTGACAGCCCATCATAGGCTAGCTGGGTGATCTTGCAACTTGTATCATGTCGGAGTTTGATTTTCCCCATAGAGTTTCATTGATCGTGTATTCTTGAGTGTAGCTCTGGCTGAGAAGGTCGCAGCCATGTGAAAGTTGACAGTTAAGCCTATCTAGTGACAGCCCATCATAGGCTAGCTGGGTGATCTTGCAACTTGTATCATGCCGGAGTTGGATTTTCCCCATAGGGTTTCATTGATCGTTTACTCGGCAACTTCTATCAAGCAGGAGTTTAATTTTCCCCATAGCGCTTCATTGATCGTGTACTCTTGAGTGTAGCTCGGGCTGAGAACGACGCAGCCATGGGAAAGTTGACAGTTAAGCCTATCTAGTGACAGCCCATCATAGGCTAGCTGGGTGATCTTGCAACTTGTATCATGTCGGAGTTTGATTTTCCCCATAGGGTTTCATTGATCGTGTATTCTTGAGCGTAGCTCTGGCTGAGAAGGTCCCAGCCATGGGAAAGTTGACAGTTAAGCCTATCTAGTGACAGCCCATCATAGGCTAGCTGGGTGATCTTGCAACTTGTATCATGTCGGAGTTTGATTTTCCCCATAGGGTTTCATTGATCGTGTATTCTTGAGTGTAGCTCTGGCTGAGAAGGTCGCAGCCATGGGAAAGTTGACAGTTAAGCCTATCTAGTGACAGCCCATCATAGGCTAGCTGGGTGATCTTGCAACTTGTATCATGCCGGAGTTGGATTTTCCCCATAGAGTTTCATTGATCGTTTACTCGGCAACTTCTATCAAGCAGGAGTTTAATTTTCCCCATAGCGCTTCATTGATAGTGTACTCTTGAGTGTAGCTCGGGCTGAGAACGACGCAGCCATGGGAAAGTTGACAGTTAAGCATATCTAGTGACAGCCCATCATAGGCTAGCTGGGTGATCTTGCAACTTGTATCATGTCGGAGTTTGATTTTCCCCATAGGGTTTCATTGATCGTTTACTCGGCAACTTCTATCAAGCAGGAGTTTAATTTTCCCCGTAGCGCTTCATTGATCGTGTACTCTTGAGTGTAGCTCGGGCTGAGAACGACGCAGCCATGGGAAAGTTGACAGTTAAGCCTATCTAGTGACAGCCCATCATAGGCTAGCTGGGTGATCTTGCAACTTGTATCATGTCGGAGTTTGATTTTCCCCATAGGGTTTCATTGATCGTGTATTCTTGAGTGTAGCTCTGGCTGAGAAGGTCGCAGCCATGGGAAAGTTGACAGTTAAGCCTATCTAGTGACAGCCCATCATAGGCTAGCTGGGTGATCTTGCAACTTGTATCATGTCGGAGTTTGATTTTCCCCTTAGGGTTTCATTGATCGTGTATTCTTGAGTGTAGCTCTGGCTGAGAAGGTCGCAGCCATGGGAAAGTTGACAGTTAAGCCTATCTAGTGACAGCCCATCATAGGCTAGCTGGGTGATCTTGCAACTTGTATCATGCCGGAGTTGGATTTTCCCCATAGAGTTTCATTGATCGTTTACTCGGCAACTTCTATCAAGCAGGAGTTTAATTTTCCCCATAGCGCTTCATTGATCGTGTACTCTTGAGTGTAGCTCGGGCTGAGAACGACGCAGCCATGGGAAAGTTGACAGTTAAGCCTATCTAGTGACAGCCCATCATAGGCTAGCTGGGTGATCTTGCAACTTGTATCATGTCGGAGTTTGATTTTCCCCATAGGGTTTCATTGATCGTGTATTCTTGAGTGTAGCTCTGGCTGAGAAGGTCCCAGCCATGGGAAAGTTGACAGTTAAGCCTATCTAGTGACAGCCCATCATAGGCTAGCTGGGTGATCTTGCAACTTGTATCATGCCGGAGTTGGATTTTCCCCATAGAGTTTCATTGATCGTTTACTCGGCAACTTCTATCAAGCAGGAGTTTAATTTTCCCCATAGCGCTTCATTGATCGTGTACTCTTGAGTGTAGCTCGGGCTGAGAACGACGCAGCCATGGGAAAGTTGACAGTTAAGCCTATCTAGTGACAGCCCATCATAGGCTAGCTGGGTGATCTTGCAACTTGTATCATGTCGGAGTTTGATTTTCCCCATAGGGTTTCATTGATCGTGTATTCTTGAGTGTAGCTCTGGCTGAGAAGGTCGCAGCCATGGGAAAGTTGACAGTTAAGCCTATCTAGTGACAGCCCATCATAGGCTAGCTGGGTGATCTTGCAACTTGTATCATGTCGGAGTTTGATTTTCCCCATAGGGTTTCATTGATCGTGTATTCTTGAGTGTAGCTCTGGCTGAGAAGGTCGCAGCCATGGGAAAGTTGACAGTTAAGCCTATCTAGTGACAGCCCATCATAGGCTAGCTGGGTGATCTTGCAACTTGTATCATGCCGGAGTTGGATTTTCCCCATAGAGTTTCATTGATCGTTTACTCGGCAACTTCTATCAAGCAGGAGTTTAATTTTCCCCATAGCGCTTCATTGATCGTGTACTCTTGAGTGTAGCTCGGGCTGAGAACGACGCAGCCATGGGAAAGTTGACAGTTAAGCCTATCTAGTGACAGCCCATCATAGGCTAGCTGGGTGATCTTGCAACTTGTATCATGTCGGAGTTTGATTTTCCCCATAGGGTTTCATTGATCGTGTATTCTTGAGTGTAGCTCTGGCTGAGAAGGTCGCAGCCATGGGAAAGTTGACAGTTAAGCCTATCTAGTGACAGCCCATCATAGGCTAGCTGGGTGATCTTGCAACTTGTATCATGCCGGAGTTGGATTTTCCCCATAGAGTTTCATTGATCGTTTACTCGGCAACTTCTATCAAGCAGGAGTTTAATTTTCCCCATAGCGCTTCATTGATCGTGTACTCTTGAGTGTAGCTCGGGCTGAGAACGACGCAGCCATGGGAAAGTTGACAGTTAAGCCTATCTAGTGACAGCCCATCATAGGCTAGCTGGGTGATCTTGCAACTTGTATCATGTCGGAGTTTGATTTTCCCCATAGGGTTTCATTGATCGTGTATTCTTGAGTGTAGCTCTGGCTGAGAAGGTCGCAGCCATGGGAAAGTTGACAGTTAAGCCTATCTAGTGACAGCCCATCATAGGCTAGCTGGGTGATCTTGCAACTTGTATCATGTCGGAGTTTGATTTTCCCCATAGGGTTTCATTGATCGTGTATTCTTGAGTGTAGCTTTGGCTGAGAAGGTCGCAGCCATGGGAAAGTTGACAGTTAAGCCTATCTAGTGACAGCCCATCATAGGCTAGCTGGGTGATCTTGCAACTTGTATCATGCCGGAGTTGGATTTTCCCCATAGAGTTTCATTGATCGTTTACTCGGCAACTTCTATCAAGCAGGAGTTTAATTTTCCCCATAGCGCTTCATTGATCGTGTACTCTTGAGTGTAGCTCGGGCTGAGAACGACGCAGCCATGGGAAAGTTGACAGTTAAGCCTATCTAGTGACAGCCCATCATAGGCTAGCTGGGTGATCTTGCAACTTGTATCATGTCGGAGTTTGATTTTCCCCATAGGGTTTCATTGATCGTGTATTCTTGAGTGTAGCTCTGGCTGAGAAGGTCGCAGCCATGGGAAAGTTGACAGTTAAGCCTATCTAGTGACAGCCCATCATAGGCTAGCTGGGTGATCTTGCAACTTGTATCATGTCGGAGTTTGATTTTCCCCATAGGGTTTCATTGATCGTGTATTCTTGAGTGTAGCTCTGGCTGAGAAGGTCGCAGCCATGGGAAAGTTGACAGTTAAGCCTATCTAGTGACAGCC
The DNA here is from genome assembly GCF_031893055.1 of Leptodactylus fuscus. Classification (NCBI taxonomy): domain Eukaryota; kingdom Metazoa; phylum Chordata; class Amphibia; order Anura; family Leptodactylidae; genus Leptodactylus; species Leptodactylus fuscus. Next base: position 108,751 of record NW_027440295.1, read on the forward strand.
CATCATAGGCTAGCTGGGTGATCTTGCAACTTGTATCATGCCGGAGTTGGATTTTCCCCATAGAGTTTCATTGATCGTTTACTCGGCAACTTCTATCAAGCAGGAGTTTAATTTTCCCCATAGCGCTTCATTGATCGTGTACTCTTGAGTGTAGCTCGGGCTGAGAACGACGCAGCCATGGGAAAGTTGACAGTTAAGCCTATCTAGTGACAGCCCATCATAGGCTAGCTGGGTGATCTTGCAACTTGTATCATGTCGGAGTTTGATTTTCCCCATAGGGTTTCATTGATCGTGTATTCTTGAGTGTAGCTCTGGCTGAGAAGGTCGCAGCCATGGGAAAGTTGACAGTTAAGCCTATCTAGTGACAGCCCATCATAGGCTAGCTGGGTGATCTTGCAACTTGTATCATGCCGGAGTTGGATTTTCCCCATAGAGTTTCATTGATCGTTTACTCGGCAACTTCTATCAAGCAGGAGTTTAATTTTCCCCATAGCGCTTCATTGATCGTGTACTCTTGAGTGTAGCTCGGGCTGAGAACGACGCAGCCATGGGAAAGTTGACAGTTAAGCCTATCTAGTGACAGCCCATCATAGGCTAGCTGGGTGATCTTGCAACTTGTATCATGTCGGAGTTTGATTTTCCCCATAGGGTTTCATTGATCGTGTATTCTTGAGTGTAGCTCTGGCTGAGAAGGTCGCAGCCATGGGAAAGTTGACAGTTAAGCCTATCTAGTGACAGCCCATCATAGGCTAGCTGGGTGATCTTGCAACTTGTATCATGCCGGAGTTGGATTTTCCCCATAGGGTTTCATTGATCGTTTACTCGGCAACTTCTATCAAGCAGGAGTTTAATTTTCCCCGTAGCGCTTCATTGATCGTGTACTCTTGAGTGTAGCTCGGGCTGAGAACGACGCAGCCATGGGAAAGTTGACAGTTAAGCCTATCTAGTGACAGCCCATCATAGGCTAGCTGGGTGATCTTGCAACTTGTATCATGTCGGAGTTTGATTTTCCCCATAGGGTTTCATTGATCGTGTATTCTTGAGTGTAGCTCTGGCTGAGAAGGTCGCAGCCATGGGAAAGTTGACAGTTAAGCCTATCTAGTGACAGCCCATCATAGGCTAGCTGGGTGATCTTGCAACTTGTATCATGTCGGAGTTTGATTTTCCCCATAGGGTTTCATTGATCGTGTATTCTTGAGTGTAGCTCTGGCTGAGAAGGTCGCAGCCATGGGAAAGTTGACAGTTAAGCCTATCTAGTGACAGCCCATCATAGGCTAGCTGGGTGATCTTGCAACTTGTATCATGTCGGAGTTTGATTTTCCCCATAGGGTTTCATTGATCGTGTATTCTTGAGTGTAGCTCTGGCTGAGAAGGTCCCAGCCATGGGAAAGTTGACAGTTAAGCCTATCTAGTGACAGCCCATCATAGGCTAGCTGGGTGATCTTGCAACTTGTATCATGCCGGAGTTGGATTTTCCCCATAGAGTTTCATTGATCGTTTACTCGGCAACTTCTATCAAGCAGGAGTTTAATTTTCCCCATAGCGCTTCATTGATCGTGTACTCTTGAGTGTAGCTCGGGCTGAGAACGACGCAGCCATGGGAAAGTTGACAGTTAAGCCTATCTAGTGACAGCCCATCATAGGCTAGCTGGGTGATCTTGCAACTTGTATCATGTCGGAGTTTGATTTTCCCTATAGGGTTTCATTGATCGTGTATTCTTGAGTGTAGCTCTGGCTGAGAAGGTCCCAGCCATGGGAAAGTTGACAGTTAAGCCTATCTAGTGACAGCCCATCATAGGCTAGCTGGGTGATCTTGCAACTTGTATCATGCCGGAGTTGGATTTTCCCCATAGAGTTTCATTGATCGTTTACTCGGCAACTTCTATCAAGCAGGAGTTTAAATTTCCCCATAGCGCTTCATTGATCGTGTACTCTTGAGTGTAGCTCGGGCTGAGAACGACGCAGCCATGGGAAAGTTGACAGTTAAGCCTATCTAGTGACAGCCCATCATAGGCTAGCTGGGTGATCTTGCAACTTGTATCATGTCGGAGTTTGATTTTCCCCATAGAGTTTCATTGATCGTGTATTCTTGAGTGTAGCTCTGGCTGAGAAGGTCGCAGCCATGTGAAAGTTGACAGTTAAGCCTATCTAGTGACAGCCCATCATAGGCTAGCTGGGTGATCTTGCAACTTGTATCATGCCGGAGTTGGATTTTCCCCATAGGGTTTCATTGATCGTTTACTCGGCAACTTCTATCAAGCAGGAGTTTAATTTTCCCCATAGCGCTTCATTGATCGTGTACTCTTGAGTGTAGCTCGGGCTGAGAACGACGCAGCCATGGGAAAGTTGACAGTTAAGCCTATCTAGTGACAGCCCATCATAGGCTAGCTGGGTGATCTTGCAACTTGTATCATGTCGGAGTTTGATTTTCCCCATAGGGTTTCATTGATCGTGTATTCTTGAGCGTAGCTCTGGCTGAGAAGGTCCCAGCCATGGGAAAGTTGACAGTTAAGCCTATCTAGTGACAGCCCATCATAGGCTAGCTGGGTGATCTTGCAACTTGTATCATGTCGGAGTTTGATTTTCCCCATAGGGTTTCATTGATCGTGTATTCTTGAGTGTAGCTCTGGCTGAGAAGGTCGCAGCCATGGGAAAGTTGACAGTTAAGCCTATCTAGTGACAGCCCATCATAGGCTAGCTGGGTGATCTTGCAACTTGTATCATGCCGGAGTTGGATTTTCCCCATAGAGTTTCATTGATCGTTTACTCGGCAACTTCTATCAAGCAGGAGTTTAATTTTCCCCATAGCGCTTCATTGATAGTGTACTCTTGAGTGTAGCTCGGGCTGAGAACGACGCAGCCATGGGAAAGTTGACAGTTAAGCATATCTAGTGACAGCCCATCATAGGCTAGCTGGGTGATCTTGCAACTTGTATCATGTCGGAGTTTGATTTTCCCCATAGGGTTTCATTGATCGTTTACTCGGCAACTTCTATCAAGCAGGAGTTTAATTTTCCCCGTAGCGCTTCATTGATCGTGTACTCTTGAGTGTAGCTCGGGCTGAGAACGACGCAGCCATGGGAAAGTTGACAGTTAAGCCTATCTAGTGACAGCCCATCATAGGCTAGCTGGGTGATCTTGCAACTTGTATCATGTCGGAGTTTGATTTTCCCCATAGGGTTTCATTGATCGTGTATTCTTGAGTGTAGCTCTGGCTGAGAAGGTCGCAGCCATGGGAAAGTTGACAGTTAAGCCTATCTAGTGACAGCCCATCATAGGCTAGCTGGGTGATCTTGCAACTTGTATCATGTCGGAGTTTGATTTTCCCCTTAGGGTTTCATTGATCGTGTATTCTTGAGTGTAGCTCTGGCTGAGAAGGTCGCAGCCATGGGAAAGTTGACAGTTAAGCCTATCTAGTGACAGCCCATCATAGGCTAGCTGGGTGATCTTGCAACTTGTATCATGCCGGAGTTGGATTTTCCCCATAGAGTTTCATTGATCGTTTACTCGGCAACTTCTATCAAGCAGGAGTTTAATTTTCCCCATAGCGCTTCATTGATCGTGTACTCTTGAGTGTAGCTCGGGCTGAGAACGACGCAGCCATGGGAAAGTTGACAGTTAAGCCTATCTAGTGACAGCCCATCATAGGCTAGCTGGGTGATCTTGCAACTTGTATCATGTCGGAGTTTGATTTTCCCCATAGGGTTTCATTGATCGTGTATTCTTGAGTGTAGCTCTGGCTGAGAAGGTCCCAGCCATGGGAAAGTTGACAGTTAAGCCTATCTAGTGACAGCCCATCATAGGCTAGCTGGGTGATCTTGCAACTTGTATCATGCCGGAGTTGGATTTTCCCCATAGAGTTTCATTGATCGTTTACTCGGCAACTTCTATCAAGCAGGAGTTTAATTTTCCCCATAGCGCTTCATTGATCGTGTACTCTTGAGTGTAGCTCGGGCTGAGAATTACGCAGCCATGGGAAAGTTGACAGTTAAGCCTATCTAGTGACAGCCCATCATAGGCTAGCTGGGTGATCTTGCAACTTGTATCATGTCGGAGTTTGATTTTCCCCATAGGGTTTCATTGATCGTGTATTCTTGAGTGTAGCTCTGGCTGAGAAGGTCGCAGCCATGGGAAAGTTGACAGTTAAGCCTATCTAGTGACAGCCCATCATAGGCTAGCTGGGTGATCTTGCAACTTGTATCATGTCGGAGTTTGATTTTCCCCATAGGGTTTCATTGATCGTGTATTCTTGAGTGTAGCTCTGGCTGAGAAGGTCGCAGCCATGGGAAAGTTGACAGTTAAGCCTATCTAGTGACAGCCCATCATAGGCTAGCTGGGTGATCTTGCAACTTGTATCATGCCGGAGTTGGATTTTCCCCATAGAGTTTCATTGATCGTTTACTCGGCAACTTCTATCAAGCAGGAGTTTAATTTTCCCCATAGCGCTTCATTGATCGTGTACTCTTGAGTGTAGCTCGGGCTGAGAACGACGCAGCCATGGGAAAGTTGACAGTTAAGCCTATCTAGTGACAGCCCATCATAGGCTAGCTGGGTGATCTTGCAACTTGTATCATGTCGGAGTTTGATTTTCCCCATAGGGTTTCATTGATCGTGTATTCTTGAGTGTAGCTCTGGCTGAGAAGGTCGCAGCCATGGGAAAGTTGACAGTTAAGCCTATCTAGTGACAGCCCATCATAGGCTAGCTGGGTGATCTTGCAACTTGTATCATGCCGGAGTTGGATTTTCCCCATAGAGTTTCATTGATCGTTTACTCGGCAACTTCTATCAAGCAGGAGTTTAATTTTCCCCATAGCGCTTCATTGATCGTGTACTCTTGAGTGTAGCTCGGGCTGAGAACGACGCAGCCATGGGAAAGTTGACAGTTAAGCCTATCTAGTGACAGCCCATCATAGGCTAGCTGGGTGATCTTGCAACTTGTATCATGTCGGAGTTTGATTTTCCCCATAGGGTTTCATTGATCGTGTATTCTTGAGTGTAGCTCTGGCTGAGAAGGTCGCAGCCATGGGAAAGTTGACAGTTAAGCCTATCTAGTGACAGCCCATCATAGGCTAGCTGGGTGATCTTGCAACTTGTATCATGTCGGAGTTTGATTTTCCCCATAGGGTTTCATTGATCGTGTATTCTTGAGTGTAGCTTTGGCTGAGAAGGTCGCAGCCATGGGAAAGTTGACAGTTAAGCCTATCTAGTGACAGCCCATCATAGGCTAGCTGGGTGATCTTGCAACTTGTATCATGCCGGAGTTGGATTTTCCCCATAGAGTTTCATTGATCGTTTACTCGGCAACTTCTATCAAGCAGGAGTTTAATTTTCCCCATAGCGCTTCATTGATCGTGTACTCTTGAGTGTAGCTCGGGCTGAGAACGACGCAGCCATGGGAAAGTTGACAGTTAAGCCTATCTAGTGACAGCCCATCATAGGCTAGCTGGGTGATCTTGCAACTTGTATCATGTCGGAGTTTGATTTTCCCCATAGGGTTTCATTGATCGTGTATTCTTGAGTGTAGCTCTGGCTGAGAAGGTCGCAGCCATGGGAAAGTTGACAGTTAAGCCTATCTAGTGACAGCCCATCATAGGCTAGCTGGGTGATCTTGCAACTTGTATCATGTCGGAGTTTGATTTTCCCCATAGGGTTTCATTGATCGTGTATTCTTGAGTGTAGCTCTGGCTGAGAAGGTCGCAGCCATGGGAAAGTTGACAGTTAAGCCTATCTAGTGACAGCCCATCATAGGCTAGCTGGGTGATCTTGCAACTTGTATCATGCCGGAGTTGGATTTTCCCCATAGAGTTTCATTGATCGTTTACTCGGCAACTTCTATCAAGCAGGAGTTTAATTTTCCCCATAGCGCTTCATTGATCGTGTACTCTTGAGTGTAGCTCGGGCTGAGAACGACGCAGCCATGGGAAAGTTGACAGTTAAGCCTATCTAGTGACAGCCCATCATAGGCTAGCTGGGTGATCTTGCAACTTGTATCATGTCGGAGTTTGATTTTCCCCATAGGGTTTCATTGATCGTGTATTCTTGAGTGTAGCTCTGGCTGAGAAGGTCGCAGCCATGGGAAAGTTGACAGTTAAGCCTATCTAGTGACAGCCCATCATAGGCTAGCTGGGTGATCTTGCAACTTGTATCATGCCGGAGTTGGATTTTCCCCATAGAGTTTCATTGATCGTTTACTCGGCAACTTCTATCAAGCAGGAGTTTAATTTTCCCCATAGCGCTTCATTGATCGTGTACTCTTGAGTGTAGCTCGGGCTGAGAACGACGCAGCCATGGGAAAGTTGACAGTTAAGCCTATCTAGTGACAGCCCATCATAGGCTAGCTGGGTGATCTTGCAACTTGTATCATGTCGGAGTTTGATTTTCCCCATAGGGTTTCATTGATCGTGTATTCTTGAGTGTAGCTCTGGCTGAGAAGGTCGCAGCCATGGGAAAGTTGACAGTTAAGCCTATCTAGTGACAGCCCATCATAGGCTAGCTGGGTGATCTTGCAACTTGTATCATGCCGGAGTTGGATTTTCCCCATAGAGTTTCATTGATCGTTTACTCGGCAACTTCTATCAAGCAGGAGTTTAATTTTCCCCATAGCGCTTCATTGATCGTGTACTCTTGAGTGTAGCTCGGGCTGAGAACGACGCAGCCATGGGAAAGTTGACAGTTAAGCCTATCTAGTGACAGCCCATCATAGGCTAGCTGGGTGATCTTGCAACTTGTATCATGTCGGAGTTTGATTTTCTCCATAGGGTTTCATTGATCGTGTATTCTTGAGTGTAGCTCTGGCTGAGAAGGTCGCAGCCATGGGAAAGTTGACAGTTAAGCCTATCTAGTGACAGCCCATCATAGGCTAGCTGGGTGATCTTGCAACTTGTATCATGTCGGAGTTTGATTTTCCCCATAGAGTTTCATTGATCGTATATTCTTGAGTGTAGCTCTGGCTGAGAAGGTCGCAGCCATGGGAAAGTTGACAGTTAAGCCTATCTAGTGACAGCCCATCATAGGCTAGCTGGGTGATCTTGCAACTTGTATCATGCCGGAGTTGGATTTTCCCCATAGGGTTTCATTGATCGTTTACTCGGCAACTTCTATCAAGCAGGAGTTTAATTTTCCCCATAGCGCTTCATTGATCGTGCACTCTTGAGTGTAGCTCGGGCTGAGAACGACGCAGCCATGGGAAAGTTGACAGTTAAGCCTATCTAGTGACAGCCCATCATAGGCTAGCTGGGTGATCTTGCAACTTGTATCATGTCGGAGTTTGATTTTCCCCATAGGGTTTCATTGATCGTGTATTCTTGAGTGTAGCTCTGGCTGAGAAGGTCCCAGCCATGGGAAAGTTGACAGTTAAGCCTATCTAGTGACAGCCCATCATAGGCTAGCTGGGTGATCTTGCAACTTGTATCATGCCGGAGTTGGATTTTCCCCATAGAGTTTCATTGATCGTTTACTCGGCAACTTCTATCAAGCAGGAGTTTAATTTTCCCCATAGCGCTTCATTGATCGTGTACTCTTGAGTGTAGCTCGGGCTGAGAACGACGCAGCCATGGGAAAGTTGACAGTTAAGCCTATCTAGTGACAGCCCATCATAGGCTAGCTGGGTGATCTTGCAACTTGTATCATGTCGGAGTTTGATTTTCCCCATAGGGTTTCATTGATCGTGTATTCTTGAGTGTAGCTCTGGCTGAGAAGGTCGCAGCCATGGGAAAGTTGACAGTTAAGCCTATCTAGTGACAGCCCATCATAGGCTAGCTGGGTGATCTTGCAACTTGTATCATGCCGGAGTTGGATTTTCCCCATAGAGTTTCATTGATCGTTTACTCGGCAACTTCTATCAAGCAGGAGTTTAATTTTCCCCATAGCGCTTCATTGATCGTGTACTCTTGAGTGTAGCTCGGGTTGAGAACGACGCAGCCATGGGAAAGTTGACAGTTAAGCCTATCTAGTGACAGCCCATCATAGGCTAGCTGGGTGATCTTGCAACTTGTATCATGTCGGAGTTTGATTTTCCCCATAGGGTTTTATTGATCTTGTATTCTTGAGTGTAGCTCTGGCTGAGAAGGTCGCAGCCATGGGAAAGTTGACAGTTAAGCCTATCTAGTGACAGCCCATCATAGGCTAGCTGGGTGATCTTGCAACTTGTATCATGTCGGAGTTTGATTTTCCCCATAGGGTTTCATTGATCGTGTATTCTTGAGTGTAGCTCTGGCTGAGAAGGTCGCAGCCATGGGAAAGTTGACAGTTAAGCCTATCTAGTGACAGCCCATCATAGGCTAGCTGGGTGATCTTGCAACTTGTATCATGCCGGAGTTGGATTTTCCCCATAGAGTTTCATTGATCGTTTACTCGGCAACTTCTATCAAGCAGGAGTTTAATTTTCCCCATAGCGCTTCATTGATCGTGTACTCTTGAGTGTAGCTCGGGCTGAGAACGACGCAGCCATGGGAAAGTTGACAGTTAAGCCTATCTAGTGACAGCCCATCATAGGCTAGCTGGGTGATCTTGCAACTTGTATCATGTCGGAGTTTGATTTTCCCCATAGGGTTTCATTGATCGTGTATTCTTGAGTGTAGCTCTGGCTGAGAAGGTCGCAGCCATGGGAAAGTTGACAGTTAAGCCTATCTAGTGACAGCCCATCATAGGCTAGCTGGGTGATCTTGCAACTTGTATCATGTCGGAGTTTGATTTTCCCCTTAGGGTTTCATTGATCGTGTATTCTTGAGTGTAGCTCTGGCTGAGAAGGTCGCAGCCATGGGAAAGTTGACAGTTAAGCCTATCTAGTGACAGCCCATCATAGGCTAGCTGGGTGATCTTGCAACTTGTATCATGCCGGAGTTGGATTTTCCCCATAGAGTTTCATTGATCGTTTACTCGGCAACTTCTATCAAGCAGGAGTTTAATTTTCCCCCATAGCGCTTCATTGATCGTGTACTCTTGAGTGTAGCTCGGGCTGAGAACGACGCAGCCATGGGAAAGTTGACAGTTAAGCCTATCTAGTGACAGCCCATCATAGGCTAGCTGGGTGATCTTGCAACTTGTATCATGTCGGAGTTTGATTTTCCCCATAGGGTTTCATTGATCGTGTATTCTTGAGTGTAGCTCTGGCTGAGAAGGTCCCAGCCATGGGAAAGTTGACAGTTAAGCCTATCTAGTGACAGCCCATCATAGGCTAGCTGGGTGATCTTGCAACTTGTATCATGCCGGAGTTGGATTTTCCCCATAGAGTTTCATTGATCGTTTACTCGGCAACTTCTATCAAGCAGGAGTTTAATTTTCCCCATAGCGCTTCATTGATCGTGTACTCTTGAGTGTAGCTCGGGCTGAGAACGACGCAGCCATGGGAAAGTTGACAGTTAAGCCTATCTAGTGACAGCCCATCATAGGCTAGCTGGGTGATCTTGCAACTTGTATCATGTCGGAGTTTGATTTTCCCCATAGGGTTTCATTGATCGTGTATTCTTGAGTGTAGCTCTGGCTGAGAAGGTCGAAGCCATGGGAAAGTTGACAGTTAAGCCTATCTAGTGACAGCCCATCATAGGCTAGCTGGGTGATCTTGCAACTTGTATCATGCCGGAGTTGGATTTTCCCCATAGAGTTTCATTGATCGTTTACTCGGCAACTTCTATCAAGCAGGAGTTTAATTTTCCCCATAGCGCTTCATTGATCGTGTACTCTTGAGTGTAGCTCGGGCTGAGAACGACGCAGCCATGGGAAAGTTGACAGTTAAGCCTATCTAGTGACAGCCCATCATAGGCTAGCTGGGTGATCTTGCAACTTGTATCATGTCGGAGTTTGATTTTCTCCATAGGGTTTCATTGATCGTGTATTCTTGAGTGTAGCTCTGGCTGAGAAGGTCGCAGCCATGGGAAAGTTGACAGTTAAGCCTATCTAGTGACAGCCCATCATAGGCTAGCTGGGTGATCTTGCAACTTGTATCATGTCGGAGTTTGATTTTCCCCATAGAGTTTCATTGATCGTGTATTCTTGAGTGTAGCTCTGGCTGAGAAGGTCGCAGCCATGGGAAAGTTGACAGTTAAGCCTATCTAGTGACAGCCCATCATAGGCTAGCTGGGTGATCTTGCAACTTGTATCATGCCGGAGTTGGATTTTCCCCATAGGGTTTCATTGATCGTTTACTCGGCAACTTCTATCAAGCAGGAGTTTAATTTTCCCCATAGCGCTTCATTGATCGTGCACTCTTGAGTGTAGCTCGGGCTGAGAACGACGCAGCCATGGGAAAGTTGACAGTTAAGCCTATCTAGTGACAGCCCATCATAGGCTAGCTGGGTGATCTTGCAACTTGTATCATGTCGGAGTTTGATTTTCCCCATAGGGTTTCATTGATCGTGTATTCTTGAGTGTAGCTCTGGCTGAGAATGTCCCAGCCATGGGAAAGTTGACAGTTAAGCCTATCTAGTGACAGCCCATCATAGGCTAGCTGGGTGATCTTGCAACTTGTATCATGCCGGAGTTGGATTTTCCCCATAGAGTTTCATTGATCGTTTACTCGGCAACTTCTATCAAGCAGGAGTTTAATTTTCCCCATAGCGCTTCATTGATCGTGTACTCTTGAGTGTAGCTCGGGCTGAGAACGACGCAGCCATGGGAAAGTTGACAGTTAAGCCTATCTAGTGACAGCCCATCATAGGCTAGCTGGGTGATCTTGCAACTTGTATCATGTCGGAGTTTGATTTTCTCCATAGGGTTTCATTGATCGTGTATTCTTGAGTGTAGCTCTGGCTGAGAAGGTCGCAGCCATGGGAAAGTTGACAGTTAAGCCTATCTAGTGACAGCCCATCATAGGCTAGCTGGGTGATCTTGCAACTTGTATCATGCCGGAGTTGGATTTTCCCCATAGAGTTTCATTGATCGTTTACTCGGCAACTTCTATCAAGCAGGAGTTTAATTTTCCCCATAGCGCTTCATTGATCGTGTACTCTTGAGTGTAGCTCGGGCTGAGAACGACGCAGCCATGGGAAAGTTGACAGTTAAGCCTATCTAGTGACAGCCCATCATAGGCTAGCTGGGTGATCTTGCAACTTGTATCATGTCGGAGTTTGATTTTCCCCATAGGGTTTCATTGATCGTGTATTCTTGAGTGTAGCTCTGGCTGAGAAGGTCGCAGCCATGGGAAAGTTGACAGTTAAGCCTATCTAGTGACAGCCCATCATAGGCTAGCTGGGTGATCTTGCAACTTGTATCATGCCGGAGTTGGATTTTCCCCATAGAGTTTCATTGATCGTTTACTCGGCAACTTCTATCAAGCAGGAGTTTAATTTTCCCCATAGCGCTTCATTGATCGTGTACTCTTGAGTGTAGCTCGGGTTGAGAACGACGCAGCCATGGGAAAGTTGACAGTTAAGCCTATCTAGTGACAGCCCATCATAGGCTAGCTGGGTGATCTTGCAACTTGTATCATGTCGGAGTTTGATTTTCCCCATAGGGTTTCATTGATCTTGTATTCTTGAGTGTAGCTCTGGCTGAGAAGGTCGCAGCCATGGGAAAGTTGACAGTTAAGCCTATCTAGTGACAGCCCATCATAGGCTAGCTGGGTGATCTTGCAACTTGTATCATGTCGGAGTTTGATTTTCCCCCTAGGGTTTCATTGATCGTGTATTCTTGAGTGTAGCTCTGGCTGAGAAGGTCGCAGCCATGGGAAAGTTGACAGTTAAGCCTATCTAGTGACAGCCCATCATAGGCTAGCTGGGTGATCTTGCAACTTGTATCATGCCGGAGTTGGATTTTCCCCATAGAGTTTCATTGATCGTTTACTCGGCAACTTCTATCAAGCAGGAGTTTAATTTTCCCCATAGCGCTTCATTGATCGTGTACTCTTGAGTGTAGCTCGGGCTGAGAACGACGCAGCCATGGGAAAGTTGACAGTTAAGCCTATCTAGTGACAGCCCATCATAGGCTAGCTGGGTGATCTTGCAACTTGTATCATGTCGGAGTTTGATTTTCCCCATAGGGTTTCATTGATCGTGTATTCTTGAGTGTAGCTCTGGCTGAGAAGGTCGCAGCCATGGGAAAGTTGACAGTTAAGCCTATCTAGTGACAGCCCATCATAGGCTAGCTGGGTGATCTTGCAACTTGTATCATGCCGGAGTTGGATTTTCCCCATAGAGTTTCATTGATCGTTTACTCGGCAACTTCTATCAAGCAGGAGTTTAATTTTCCCCATAGCGCTTCATTGATCGTGTACTCTTGAGTGTAGCTCGGGCTGAGAACGACGCAGCCATGGGAAAGTTGACAGTTAAGCCTATCTAGTGACAGCCCATCATAGGCTAGCTGGGTGATCTTGCAACTTGTATCATGTCGGAGTTTGATTTTCCCCATAGGGTTTCATTGATCGTGTATTCTTGAGTGTAGCTCTGGCTGAGAAGGTCGCAGCCATGGGAAAGTTGACAGTTAAGCCTATCTAGTGACAGCCCATCATAGGCTAGCTGGGTGATCTTGCAACTTGTATCATGTCGGAGTTTGATTTTCCCCATAGGGTTTCATTGATCGTGTATTCTTGAGTGTAGCTCTGGCTGAGAAGGTCGCAGCCATGGGAAAGTTGACAGTTAAGCCTATCTAGTGACAGCCCATCATAGGCTAGCTGGGTGATCTTGCAACTTGTATCATGCCGGAGTTGGATTTTCCCCATAGAGTTTCATTGATCGTTTACTCGGCAACTTCTATCAAGCAGGAGTTTAATTTTCCCCATAGCGCTTCATTGATCGTGTACTCTTGAGAGTAGCTCGGGCTGAGAACGACGCAGCCATGGGAAAGTTGACAGTTAAGCCTATCTAGTGACAGCCCATCATAGGCTAGCTGGGTGATCTTGCAACTTGTATCATGTCGGAGTTTGATTTTCTCCATAGGGTTTCATTGATCGTGTATTCTTGAGTGTAGCTCTGGCTGAGAAGGTCGCAGCCATGGGAAAGTTGACAGTTAAGCCTATCTAGTGACAGCCCATCATAGGCTAGCTGGGTGATCTTGCAACTTGTATCATGTCGGAGTTTGATTTTCCCCATAGAGTTTCATTGATCGTGTATTCTTGAGTGTAGCTCTGGCTGAGAAGGTCGCAGCCATGGGAAAGTTGACAGTTAAGCCTATCTAGTGACAGCCCATCATAGGCTAGCTGGGTGATCTTGCAACTTGTATCATGCCGGAGTTGGATTTTCCCCATAGGGTTTCATTGATCGTTTACTCGGCAACTTCTATCAAGCAGGAGTTTAATTTTCCCCATAGCGCTTCATTGATCGTGCACTCTTGAGTGTAGCTCGGGCTGAGAACGACGCAGCCATGGGAAAGTTGACAGTTAAGCCTATCTAGTGACAGCCCATCATAGGCTAGCTGGGTGATCTTGCAACTTGTATCATGTCGGAGTTTGATTTTCCCCATAGGGTTTCATTGATCGTGTATTCTTGAGTGTAGCTCTGGCTGAGAAGGTCCCAGCCATGGGAAAGTTGACAGTTAAGCCTATCTAGTGACAGCCCATCATAGGCTAGCTGGGTGATCTTGCAACTTGTATCATGCCGGAGTTGGATTTTCCCCATAGAGTTTCATTGATCGTTTACTCGGCAACTTCTATCAAGCAGGAGTTTAATTTTCCCCATAGCGCTTCATTGATCGTGTACTCTTGAGTGTAGCTCGGGCTGAGAACGACGCAGCCATGGGAAAGTTGACAGTTAAGCCTATCTAGTGACAGCCCATCATAGGCTAGCTGGGTGATCTTGCAACTTGTATCATGTCGGAGTTTGATTTTCCCCATAGGGTTTCATTGATCGTGTATTCTTGAGTGTAGCTCTGGCTGAGAAGGTCGCAGCCATGGGAAAGTTGACAGTTAAGCCTATCTAGTGACAGCCCATCATAGGCTAGCTGGGTGATCTTGCAACTTGTATCATGCCGGAGTTGGATTTTCCCCATAGAGTTTCATTGATCGTTTACTCGGCAACTTCTATCAAGCAGGAGTTTAATTTTCCCCATAGCGCTTCATTGATCGTGTACTCTTGAGTGTAGCTCGGGTTGAGAACGACGCAGCCATGGGAAAGTTGACAGTTAAGCCTATCTAGTGACAGCCCATCATAGGCTAGCTGGGTGATCTTGCAACTTGTATCATGTCGGAGTTTGATTTTCCCCATAGGGTTTCATTGATCTTGTATTCTTGAGTGTAGCTCTGGCTGAGAAGGTCGCAGCCATGGGAAAGTTGACAGTTAAGCCTATCTAGTGACAGCCCATCATAGGCTAGCTGGGTGATCTTGCAACTTGTATCATGTCGGAGTTTGATTTTCCCCCTAGGGTTTCATTGATCGTGTATTCTTGAGTGTAGCTCTGGCTGAGAAGGTCGCAGCCATGGGAAAGTTGACAGTTAAGCCTATCTAGTGACAGCCCATCATAGGCTAGCTGGGTGATCTTGCAACTTGTATCATGCCGGAGTTGGATTTTCCCCATAGAGTTTCATTGATCGTTTACTCGGCAACTTCTATCAAGCAGGAGTTTAATTTTCCCCATAGCGCTTCATTGATCGTGTACTCTTGAGTGTAGCTCGGGCTGAGAACGACGCAGCCATGGGAAAGTTGACAGTTAAGCCTATCTAGTGACAGCCCATCATAGGCTAGCTGGGTGATCTTGCAACTTGTATCATGTCGGAGTTTGATTTTCCCCATAGGGTTTCATTGATCGTGTATTCTTGAGTGTAGCTCTGGCTGAGAAGGTCGCAGCCATGGGAAAGTTGACAGTTAAGCCTATCTAGTGACAGCCCATCATAGGCTAGCTGGGTGATCTTGCAACTTGTATCATGTCGGAGTTTGATTTTCCCCTTAGGGTTTCATTGATCGTGTATTCTTGAGTGTAGCTCTGGCTGAGAAGGTCGCAGCCATGGGAAAGTTGACAGTTAAGCCTATCTAGTGACAGCCCATCATAGGCTAGCTGGGTGATCTTGCAACTTGTATCATGCCGGAGTTGGATTTTCCCCATAGAGTTTCATTGATCGTTTACTCGGCAACTTCTATCAAGCAGGAGTTTAATTTTCCCCATAGCGCTTCATTGATCGTGTACTCTTGAGTGTAGCTCGGGCTGAGAACGACGCAGCCATGGGAAAGTTGACAGTTAAGCCTATCTAGTGACAGCCCATCATAGGCTAGCTGGGTGATCTTGCAACTTGTATCATGTCGGAGTTTGATTTTCCCCATAGGGTTTCATTGATCGTGTATTCTTGAGTGTAGCTCTGGCTGAGAAGGTCCCAGCCATGGGAAAGTTGACAGTTAAGCCTATCTAGTGACAGCCCATCATAGGCTAGCTGGGTGATCTTGCAACTTGTATCATGCCGGAGTTGGATTTTCCCCATAGAGTTTCATTGATCGTTTACTCGGCAACTTCTATCAAGCAGGAGTTTAATTTTCCCCATAGCGCTTCATTGATCGTGTACTCTTGAGTGTAGCTCGGGCTGAGAACGACGCAGCCATGGGAAAGTTGACAGTTAAGCCAATCTAGTGACAGCCCATCATAGGCTAGCTGGGTGATCTTGCAACTTGTATCATGTCGGAGTTTGATTTTCTCCATAGGGTTTCATTGATCGTGTATTCTTGAGTGTAGCTCTGGCTGAGAAGGTCGCAGCCATGGGAAAGTTGACAGTTAAGCCTATCTAGTGACAGCCCATCATAGGCTAGCTGGGTGATCTTGCAACTTGTATCATGTCGGAGTTTGATTTTCCCCATAGAGTTTCATTGATCGTGTATTCTTGAGTGTAGCTCTGGCTGAGAAGGTCGCAGCCATGGGAAAGTTGACAGTTAAGCCTATCTAGTGACAGCCCATCATAGGCTAGCTGGGTGATCTTGCAACTTGTATCATGTCGGAGTTGGATTTTCCCCATAGGGTTTCATTGATCGTTTACTCGGCAACTTCTATCAAGCAGGAGTTTAATTTTCCCCATAGCGCTTCATTGATCGTGTACTCTTGAGTGTAGCTCGGGCTGAGAACGACGCAGCCATGGGAAAGTTGACAGTTAAGCCTATCTAGTGACAGCCCATCATAGGCTAGCTGGGTGATCTTGCAACTTGTATCATGTCGGAGTTTGATTTTCCCCATAGGGTTTCATTGATCGTGTATTCTTGAGTGTAGCTCTGGCTGAGAAGGTCGCAGCCATGGGAAAGTTGACAGTTAAGCCTATCTAGTGACAGCCCATCATAGGCTAGCTGGGTGATCTTGCAACTTGTATCATGCCGGAGTTGGATTTTCCCCATAGAGTTTCATTGATCGTTTACTCGGCAACTTCTATCAAGCAGGAGTTTAATTTTCCCTATAGCGCTTCATTGATCGTTTACTCTTGAGTGTAGCTCGGGCTGAGAACGACGCAGCCATGGGAAAGTTGACAGTTAAGCCTATCTAGTGACAGCCCATCATAGGCTAGCTGGGTGATCTTGCAACTTGTATCATGTCGGAGTTTGATTTTCCCCATAGGGTTTCATTGATCGTGTATTCTTGAGTGTAGCTCTGGCTGAGAAGGTCGCAGCCATGGGAAAGTTGACAGTTAAGCCTATCTAGTGACAGCCCATCATAGGCTAGCTGGGTGATCTTGCAACTTGTATCATGCCGGAGTTGGATTTTCCCCATAGAGTTTCATTGATCGTTTACTCGGCAACTTCTATCAAGCAGGAGTTTAATTTTCCCCATAGCGCTTCATTGATCGTTTACTCTTGAGTGTAGCTCGGGCTGAGAACGACGCAGCCATGGGAAAGTTGACAGTTAAGCCTATCTAGTGACAGCCCATCATAGGCTAGCTGGGTGATCTTGCAACTTGTATCATGTCGGAGTTTGATTTTCCCCATAGGGTTTCATTGATCGTGTATTCTTGAGTGTAGCTCTGGCTGAGAAGGTCGCAGCCATGGGAAAGTTGACAGTTAAGCCTATCTAGTGACAGCCCATCATAGGCTAGCTGGGTGATCTTGCAACTTGTATCATGTCGGAGTTTGATTTTCCCCATAGGGTTTCATTGATCGTGTATTCTTGAGTGTAGCTCTGGCTGAGAAGGTCGCAGCCATGGGAAAGTTGACAGTTAAGCCTATCTAGTGACAGCCCATCATAGGCTAGCTGGGTGATCTTGCAACTTGTATCATGCCGGAGTTGGATTTTCCCCATAGGGTTTCATTGATCGTTTACTCGGCAACTTCTATCAAGCAGGAGTTTAATTTTCCCCATAGCGCTTCATTGATCGTGTACTCTTGAGTGTAGCTCGGGCTGAGAACGACGCAGCCATGGGAAAGTTGACAGTTAAGCCTATCTAGTGACAGCCCATCATAGGCTAGCTGGGTGATCTTGCAACTTGTATCATGTCGGAGTTTGATTTTCCCCATAGAGTTTCATTGATCGTGTATTCTTGAGTGTAGCTCTGGCTGAGAAGGTCGCAGCCATGGGAAAGTTGACAGTTAAGCCTATCTAGTGACAGCCCATCATAGGCTAGCTGGGTGATCTTGCAACTTGTATCATGCCGGAGTTGGATTTTCCCCATAGGGTTTCATTGATCGTTTACTCGGCAACTTCTATCAAGCAGGAGTTTAATTTTCCCCATAGCGCTTCATTGATCGTGCACTCTTGAGTGTAGCTCGGGCTGAGAACGACGCAGCCATGGGAAAGTTGACAGTTAAGCCTATCTAGTGACAGCCCATCATAGGCTAGCTGGGTGATCTTGCAACTTGTATCATGTCGGAGTTTGATTTTCCCCATAGGGTTTCATTGATCGTGTATTCTTGAGTGTAGCTCTGGCTGAGAAGGTCCCAGCCATGGGAAAGTTGACAGTTAAGCCTATCTAGTGACAGCCCATCATAGGCTAGCTGGGTGATCTTGCAACTTGTATCATGCCGGAGTTGGATTTTCCCCATAGAGTTTCATTGATCGTTTACTCGGCAACTTCTATCAAGCAGGAGTTTAATTTTCCCCATAGCGCTTCATTGATCGTGTACTCTTGAGTGTAGCTCGGGCTGAGAACGACGCAGCCATGGGAAAGTTGACAGTTAAGCCTATCTAGTGACAGCCCATCATAGGCTAGCTGGGTGATCTTGCAACTTGTATCATGTCGGAGTTTGATTTTCCCCATAGGGTTTCATTGATCGTGTATTCTTGAGTGTAGCTCTGGCTGAGAAGGTCGCAGCCATGGGAAAGTTGACAGTTAAGCCTATCTAGTGACAGCCCATCATAGGCTAGCTGGGTGATCTTGCAACTTGTATCATGCCGGAGTTGGATTTTCCCCATAGAGTTTCATTGATCGTTTACTCGGCAACTTCTATCAAGCAGGAGTTTAATTTTCCCCATAGCGCTTCATTGATCGTGTACTCTTGAGTGTAGCTCGGGCTGAGAACGACGCAGCCATGGGAAAGTTGACAGTTAAGCCTATCTAGTGACAGCCCATCATAGGCTAGCTGGGTGATCTTGCAACTTGTATCATGTCGGAGTTTGATTTTCCCCATAGGGTTTCATTGATCGTGTATTCTTGAGTGTAGCTCTGGCTGAGAAGGTCGCAGCCATGGGAAAGTTGACAGTTAAGCCTATCTAGTGACAGCCCATCATAGGCTAGCTGGGTGATCTTGCAACTTGTATCATGTCGGAGTTTGATTTTCCCCATAGGGTTTCATTGATCGTGTATTCTTGAGTGTAGCTCTGTCTGAGAAGGTCGCAGCCATGGGAAAGTTGACAGTTAAGCCTATCTAGTGACAGCCCATCATAGGCTAGCTGGGTGATCTTGCAACTTGTATCATGCCGGAGTTGGATTTTCCCCATAGAGTTTCATTGATCGTTTACTCGGCAACTTCTATCAAGCAGGAGTTTAATTTTCCCCATAGCGCTTCATTGATCGTGTACTCTTGAGAGTAGCTCGGGCTGAGAACGACGCAGCCATGGGAAAGTTGACAGTTAAGCCTATCTAGTGACAGCCCATCATAGGCTAGCTGGGTGATCTTGCAACTTGTATCATGTCGGAGTTTGATTTTCTCCATAGGGTTTCATTGATCGTGTATTCTTGAGTGTAGCTCTGGCTGAGAAGGTCGCAGCCATGGGAAAGTTGACAGTTAAGCCTATCTAGTGACAGCCCATCATAGGCTAGCTGGGTGATCTTGCAACTTGTATCATGTCGGAGTTTGATTTTCCCCATAGAGTTTCATTGATCGTGTATTCTTGAGTGTAGCTCTGGCTGAGAAGGTCGCAGCCATGGGAAAGTTGACAGTTAAGCCTATCTAGTGACAGCCCATCATAGGCTAGCTGGGTGATCTTGCAACTTGTATCATGCCGGAGTTGGATTTTCCCCATAGGGTTTCATTGATCGTTTACTCGGCAACTTCTATCAAGCAGGAGTTTAATTTTCCCCATAGCGCTTCATTGATCGTGCACTCTTGAGTGTAGCTCGGGCTGAGAACGACGCAGCCATGGGAAAGTTGACAGTTAAGCCTATCTAGTGACAGCCCATCATAGGCTAGCTGGGTGATCTTGCAACTTGTATCATGTCGGAGTTTGATTTTCCCCATAGGGTTTCATTGATCGTGTATTCTTGAGTGTAGCTCTGGCTGAGAATGTCCCAGCCATGGGAAAGTTGACAGTTAAGCCTATCTAGTGACAGCCCATCATAGGCTAGCTGGGTGATCTTGCAACTTGTATCATGCCGGAGTTGGATTTTCCCCATAGAGTTTCATTGATCGTTTACTCGGCAACTTCTATCAAGCAGGAGTTTAATTTTCCCCATAGCGCTTCATTGATCGTGTACTCTTGAGTGTAGCTCGGGCTGAGAACGACGCAGCCATGGGAAAGTTGACAGTTAAGCCTATCTAGTGACAGCCCATCATAGGCTAGCTGGGTGATCTTGCAACTTGTATCATGTCGGAGTTTGATTTTCTCCATAGGGTTTCATTGATCGTGTATTCTTGAGTGTAGCTCTGGCTGAGAAGGTCGCAGCCATGGGAAAGTTGACAGTTAAGCCTATCTAGTGACAGCCCATCATAGGCTAGCTGGGTGATCTTGCAACTTGTATCATGCCGGAGTTGGATTTTCCCCATAGAGTTTCATTGATCGTTTACTCGGCAACTTCTATCAAGCAGGAGTTTAATTTTCCCCATAGCGCTTCATTGATCGTGTACTCTTGAGTGTAGCTCGGGCTGAGAACGACGCAGCCATGGGAAAGTTGACAGTTAAGCCTATCTAGTGACAGCCCATCATAGGCTAGCTGGGTGATCTTGCAACTTGTATCATGTCGGAGTTTGATTTTCCCCATAGGGTTTCATTGATCGTGTATTCTTGAGTGTAGCTCTGGCTGAGAAGGTCGCAGCCATGGGAAAGTTGACAGTTAAGCCTATCTAGTGACAGCCCATCATAGGCTAGCTGGGTGATCTTGCAACTTGTATCATGCCGGAGTTGGATTTTCCCCATAGAGTTTCATTGATCGTTTACTCGGCAACTTCTATCAAGCAGGAGTTTAATTTTCCCCATAGCGCTTCATTGATCGTGTACTCTTGAGTGTAGCTCGGGTTGAGAACGACGCAGCCATGGGAAAGTTGACAGTTAAGCCTATCTAGTGACAGCCCATCATAGGCTAGCTGGGTGATCTTGCAACTTGTATCATGTCGGAGTTTGATTTTCCCCATAGGGTTTCATTGATCTTGTATTCTTGAGTGTAGCTCTGGCTGAGAAGGTCGCAGCCATGGGAAAGTTGACAGTTAAGCCTATCTAGTGACAGCCCATCATAGGCTAGCTGGGTGATCTTGCAACTTGTATCATGTCGGAGTTTGATTTTCCCCCTAGGGTTTCATTGATCGTGTATTCTTGAGTGTAGCTCTGGCTGAGAAGGTCGCAGCCATGGGAAAGTTGACAGTTAAGCCATCATAGGCTAGCTGGGTGATCTTGCAACTTGTATCATGCCGGAGTTGGATTTTCCCCATAGAGTTTCATTGATCGTTTACTCGGCAACTTCTATCAAGCAGGAGTTTAATTTTCCCCATAGCGCTTCATTGATCGTGTACTCTTGAGTGTAGCTCGGGCTGAGAACGACGCAGCCATGGGAAAGTTGACAGTTAAGCCTATCTAGTGACAGCCCATCATAGGCTAGCTGGGTGATCTTGCAACTTGTATCATGTCGGAGTTTGATTTTCCCCATAGGGTTTCATTGATCGTGTATTCTTGAGTGTAGCTCTGGCTGAGAAGGTCGCAGCCATGGGAAAGTTGACAGTTAAGCCTATCTAGTGACAGCCCATCATAGGCTAGCTGGGTGATCTTGCAACTTGTATCATGCCGGAGTTGGATTTTCCCCATAGAGTTTCATTGATCGTTTACTCGGCAACTTCTATCAAGCAGGAGTTTAATTTTCCCCATAGCGCTTCATTGATCGTGTACTCTTGAGTGTAGCTCGGGCTGAGAACGACGCAGCCATGGGAAAGTTGACAGTTAAGCCTATCTAGTGACAGCCCATCATAGGCTAGCTGGGTGATCTTGCAACTTGTATCATGTCGGAGTTTGATTTTCCCCATAGGGTTTCATTGATCGTGTATTCTTGAGTGTAGCTCTGGCTGAGAAGGTCGCAGCCATGGGAAAGTTGACAGTTAAGCCTATCTAGTGACAGCCCATCATAGGCTAGCTGGGTGATCTTGCAACTTGTATCATGTCGGAGTTTGATTTTCCCCATAGGGTTTCATTGATCGTGTATTCTTGAGTGTAGCTCTGGCTGAGAAGGTCGCAGCCATGGGAAAGTTGACAGTTAAGCCTATCTAGTGACAGCCCATCATAGGCTAGCTGGGTGATCTTGCAACTTGTATCATGCCGGAGTTGGATTTTCCCCATAGAGTTTCATTGATCGTTTACTCGGCAACTTCTATCAAGCAGGAGTTTAATTTTCCCCATAGCGCTTCATTGATCGTGTACTCTTGAGAGTAGCTCGGGCTGAGAACGACGCAGCCATGGGAAAGTTGACAGTTAAGCCTATCTAGTGACAGCCCATCATAGGCTAGCTGGGTGATCTTGCAACTTGTATCATGTCGGAGTTTGATTTTCTCCATAGGGTTTCATTGATCGTGTATTCTTGAGTGTAGCTCTGGCTGAGAAGGTCGCAGCCATGGGAAAGTTGACAGTTAAGCCTATCTAGTGACAGCCCATCATAGGCTAGCTGGGTGATCTTGCAACTTGTATCATGTCGGAGTTTGATTTTCCCCATAGAGTTTCATTGATCGTGTATTCTTGAGTGTAGCTCTGGCTGAGAAGGTCGCAGCCATGGGAAAGTTGACAGTTAAGCCTATCTAGTGACAGCCCATCATAGGCTAGCTGGGTGATCTTGCAACTTGTATCATGCCGGAGTTGGATTTTCCCCATAGGGTTTCATTGATCGTTTACTCGGCAACTTCTATCAAGCAGGAGTTTAATTTTCCCCATAGCGCTTCATTGATCGTGCACTCTTGAGTGTAGCTCGGGCTGAGAACGACGCAGCCATGGGAAAGTTGACAGTTAAGCCTATCTAGTGACAGCCCATCATAGGCTAGCTGGGTGATCTTGCAACTTGTATCATGTCGGAGTTTGATTTTCCCCATAGGGTTTCATTGATCGTGTATTCTTGAGTGTAGCTCTGGCTGAGAAGGTCCCAGCCATGGGAAAGTTGACAGTTAAGCCTATCTAGTGACAGCCCATCATAGGCTAGCTGGGTGATCTTGCAACTTGTATCATGCCGGAGTTGGATTTTCCCCATAGAGTTTCATTGATCGTTTACTCGGCAACTTCTATCAAGCAGGAGTTTAATTTTCCCCATAGCGCTTCATTGATCGTGTACTCTTGAGTGTAGCTCGGGCTGAGAACGACGCAGCCATGGGAAAGTTGACAGTTAAGCCTATCTAGTGACAGCCCATCATAGGCTAGCTGGGTGATCTTGCAACTTGTATCATGTCGGAGTTTGATTTTCCCCATAGGGTTTCATTGATCGTGTATTCTTGAGTGTAGCTCTGGCTGAGAAGGTCGCAGCCATGGGAAAGTTGACAGTTAAGCCTATCTAGTGACAGCCCATCATAGGCTAGCTGGGTGATCTTGCAACTTGTATCATGCCGGAGTTGGATTTTCCCCATAGAGTTTCATTGATCGTTTACTCGGCAACTTCTATCAAGCAGGAGTTTAATTTTCCCCATAGCGCTTCATTGATCGTGTACTCTTGAGTGTAGCTCGGGTTGAGAACGACGCAGCCATGGGAAAGTTGACAGTTAAGCCTATCTAGTGACAGCCCATCATAGGCTAGCTGGGTGATCTTGCAACTTGTATCATGTCGGAGTTTGATTTTCCCCATAGGGTTTCATTGATCTTGTATTCTTGAGTGTAGCTCTGGCTGAGAAGGTCGCAGCCATGGGAAAGTTGACAGTTAAGCCTATCTAGTGACAGCCCATCATAGGCTAGCTGGGTGATCTTGCAACTTGTATCATGTCGGAGTTTGATTTTCCCCCTAGGGTTTCATTGATCGTGTATTCTTGAGTGTAGCTCTGGCTGAGAAGGTCGCAGCCATGGGAAAGTTGACAGTTAAGCCTATCTAGTGACAGCCCATCATAGGCTAGCTGGGTGATCTTGCAACTTGTATCATGCCGGAGTTGGATTTTCCCCATAGAGTTTCATTGATCGTTTACTCGGCAACTTCTATCAAGCAGGAGTTTAATTTTCCCCATAGCGCTTCATTGATCGTGTACTCTTGAGTGTAGCTCGGGCTGAGAACGACGCAGCCATGGGAAAGTTGACAGTTAAGCCTATCTAGTGACAGCCCATCATAGGCTAGCTGGGTGATCTTGCAACTTGTATCATGTCGGAGTTTGATTTTCCCCATAGGGTTTCATTGATCGTGTATTCTTGAGTGTAGCTCTGGCTGAGAAGGTCGCAGCCATGGGAAAGTTGACAGTTAAGCCTATCTAGTGACAGCCCATCATAGGCTAGCTGGGTGATCTTGCAACTTGTATCATGTCGGAGTTTGATTTTCCCCTTAGGGTTTCATTGATCGTGTATTCTTGAGTGTAGCTCTGGCTGAGAAGGTCGCAGCCATGGGAAAGTTGACAGTTAAGCCTATCTAGTGACAGCCCATCATAGGCTAGCTGGGTGATCTTGCAACTTGTATCATGCCGGAGTTGGATTTTCCCCATAGAGTTTCATTGATCGTTTACTCGGCAACTTCTATCAAGCAGGAGTTTAATTTTCCCCATAGCGCTTCATTGATCGTGTACTCTTGAGTGTAGCTCGGGCTGAGAACGACGCAGCCATGGGAAAGTTGACAGTTAAGCCTATCTAGTGACAGCCCATCATAGGCTAGCTGGGTGATCTTGCAACTTGTATCATGTCGGAGTTTGATTTTCCCCATAGGGTTTCATTGATCGTGTATTCTTGAGTGTAGCTCTGGCTGAGAAGGTCCCAGCCATGGGAAAGTTGACAGTTAAGCCTATCTAGTGACAGCCCATCATAGGCTAGCTGGGTGATCTTGCAACTTGTATCATGCCGGAGTTGGATTTTCCCATAGAGTTTCATTGATCGTTTACTCGGCAACTTCTATCAAGCAGGAGTTTAATTTTCCCCATAGCGCTTCATTGATCGTGTACTCTTGAGTGTAGCTCGGGCTGAGAACGACGCAGCCATGGGAAAGTTGACAGTTAAGCCTATCTAGTGACAGCCCATCATAGGCTAGCTGGGTGATCTTGCAACTTGTATCATGTCGGAGTTTGATTTTCTCCATAGGGTTTCATTGATCGTGTATTCTTGAGTGTAGCTCTGGCTGAGAAGGTCGCAGCCATGGGAAAGTTGACAGTTAAGCCTATCTAGTGACAGCCCATCATAGGCTAGCTGGGTGATCTTGCAACTTGTATCATGTCGGAGTTTGATTTTCCCCATAGAGTTTCATTGATCGTGTATTCTTGAGTGTAGCTCTGGCTGAGAAGGTCGCAGCCATGGGAAAGTTGACAGTTAAGCCTATCTAGTGACAGCCCATCATAGGCTAGCTGGGTGATCTTGCAACTTGTATCATGTCGGAGTTGGATTTTCCCCATAGGGTTTCATTGATCGTTTACTCGGCAACTTCTATCAAGCAGGAGTTTAATTTTCCCCATAGCGCTTCATTGATCGTGTACTCTTGAGTGTAGCTCGGGCTGAGAACGACGCAGCCATGGGAAAGTTGACAGTTAAGCCTATCTAGTGACAGCCCATCATAGGCTAGCTGGGTGATCTTGCAACTTGTATCATGTCGGAGTTTGATTTTCCCCATAGGGTTTCATTGATCGTGTATTCTTGAGTGTAGCTCTGGCTGAGAAGGTCGCAGCCATGGGAAAGTTGACAGTTAAGCCTATCTAGTGACAGCCCATCATAGGCTAGCTGGGTGATCTTGCAACTTGTATCATGCCGGAGTTGGATTTTCCCCATAGAGTTTCATTGATCGTTTACTCGGCAACTTCTATCAAGCAGGAGTTTAATTTTCCCTATAGCGCTTCATTGATCGTTTACTCTTGAGTGTAGCTCGGGCTGAGAACGACGCAGCCATGGGAAAGTTGACAGTTAAGCCTATCTAGTGACAGCCCATCATAGGCTAGCTGGGTGATCTTGCAACTTGTATCATGTCGGAGTTTGATTTTCCCCATAGGGTTTCATTGATCGTGTATTCTTGAGTGTAGCTCTGGCTGAGAAGGTCGCAGCCATGGGAAAGTTGACAGTTAAGCCTATCTAGTGACAGCCCATCATAGGCTAGCTGGGTGATCTTGCAACTTGTATCATGTCGGAGTTTGATTTTCCCCATAGGGTTTCATTGATCGTGTATTCTTGAGTGTAGCTCTGGCTGAGAAGGTCGCAGCCATGGGAAAGTTGACAGTTAAGCCTATCTAGTGACAGCCCATCATAGGCTAGCTGGGTGATCTTGCAACTTGTATCATGCCGGAGTTGGATTTTCCCCATAGGGTTTCATTGATCGTTTACTCGGCAACTTCTATCAAGCAGGAGTTTAATTTTCCCCATAGCGCTTCATTGATCGTGTACTCTTGAGTGTAGCTCGGGCTGAGAACGACGCAGCCATGGGAAAGTTGACAGTTAAGCCTATCTAGTGACAGCCCATCTTAGGCTAGCTGGGTGATCTTGCAACTTGTATCATGTCGGAGTTTGATTTTCCCCATAGAGTTTCATTGATCGTGTATTCTTGAGTGTAGCTCTGGCTGAGAAGGTCGCAGCCATGGGAAAGTTGACAGTTAAGCCTATCTAGTGACAGCCCATCATAGGCTAGCTGGGTGATCTTGCAACTTGTATCATGCCGGAGTTGGATTTTCCCCATAGAGTTTCATTGATCGTTTACTCGGCAACTTCTATCAAGCAGGAGTTTAATTTTCCCCATAGCGCTTCATTGATCGTTTACTCTTGAGTGTAGCTCGGGCTGAGAACGACGCAGCCATGGGAAAGTTGACAGTTAAGCCTATCTAGTGACAGCCCATCATAGGCTAGCTGGGTGATCTTGCAACTTGTATCATGTCGGAGTTTGATTTTCCCCATAGGGTTTCATTGATCGTGTATTCTTGAGTGTAGCTCTGGCTGAGAAGGTCGCAGCCATGGGAAAGTTGACAGTTAAGCCTATCTAGTGACAGCCCATCATAGGCTAGCTGGGTGATCTTGCAACTTGTATCATGTCGGAGTTTGATTTTCCCCATAGGGTTTCATTGATCGTGTATTCTTGAGTGTAGCTCTGGCTGAGAAGGTCGCAGCCATGGGAAAGTTGACAGTTAAGCCTATCTAGTGACAGCCCATCATAGGCTAGCTGGGTGATCTTGCAACTTGTATCATGCCGGAGTTGGATTTTCCCCATAGGGTTTCATTGATCGTTTACTCGGCAACTTCTATCAAGCAGGAGTTTAATTTTCCCCATAGCGCTTCATTGATCGTGTACTCTTGAGTGTAGCTCGGGCTGAGAACGACGCAGCCATGGGAAAGTTGACAGTTAAGCCTATCTAGTGACAGCCCATCATAGGCTAGCTGGGTGATCTTGCAACTTGTATCATGTCGGAGTTTGATTTTCCCCATAGAGTTTCATTGATCGTGTATTCTTGAGTGTAGCTCTGGCTGAGAAGGTCGCAGCCATGGGAAAGTTGACAGTTAAGCCTATCTAGTGACAGCCCATCATAGGCTAGCTGGGTGATCTTGCAACTTGTATCATGCCGGAGTTGGATTTTCCCCATAGGGTTTCATTGATCGTTTACTCGGCAACTTCTATCAAGCAGGAGTTTAATTTTCCCCATAGCGCTTCATTGATCGTGCACTCTTGAGTGTAGCTCGGGCTGAGAACGACGCAGCCATGGGAAAGTTGACAGTTAAGCCTATCTAGTGACAGCCCATCATAGGCTAGCTGGGTGATCTTGCAACTTGTATCATGTCGGAGTTTGATTTTCCCCATAGGGTTTCATTGATCGTGTATTCTTGAGTGTAGCTCTGGCTGAGAAGGTCCCAGCCATGGGAAAGTTGACAGTTAAGCCTATCTAGTGACAGCCCATCATAGGCTAGCTGGGTGATCTTGCAACTTGTATCATGCCGGAGTTGGATTTTCCCCATAGAGTTTCATTGATCGTTTACTCGGCAACTTCTATCAAGCAGGAGTTTAATTTTCCCCATAGCGCTTCATTGATCGTGTACTCTTGAGTGTAGCTCGGGCTGAGAACGACGCAGCCATGGGAAAGTTGACAGTTAAGCCTATCTAGTGACAGCCCATCATAGGCTAGCTGGGTGATCTTGCAACTTGTATCATGTCGGAGTTTGATTTTCCCCATAGGGTTTCATTGATCGTGTATTCTTGAGTGTAGCTCTGGCTGAGAAGGTCGCAGCCATGGGAAAGTTGACAGTTAAGCCTATCTAGTGACAGCCCATCATAGGCTAGCTGGGTGATCTTGCAACTTGTATCATGCCGGAGTTGGATTTTCCCCATAGAGTTTCATTGATCGTTTACTCGGCAACTTCTATCAAGCAGGAGTTTAATTTTCCCCATAGCGCTTCATTGATCGTGTACTCTTGAGTGTAGCTCGGGCTGAGAACGACGCAGCCATGGGAAAGTTGACAGTTAAGCCTATCTAGTGACAGCCCATCATAGGCTAGCTGGGTGATCTTGCAACTTGTATCATGTCGGAGTTTGATTTTCCCCATAGGGTTTCATTGATCGTGTATTCTTGAGTGTAGCTCTGGCTGAGAAGGTCGCAGCCATGGGAAAGTTGACAGTTAAGCCTATCTAGTGACAGCCCATCATAGGCTAGCTGGGTGATCTTGCAACTTGTATCATGTCGGAGTTTGATTTTCCCCATAGGGTTTCATTGATCGTGTATTCTTGAGTGTAGCTCTGTCTGAGAAGGTCGCAGCCATGGGAAAGTTGACAGTTAAGCCTATCTAGTGACAGCCCATCATAGGCTAGCTGGGTGATCTTGCAACTTGTATCATGCCGGAGTTGGATTTTCCCCATAGAGTTTCATTGATCGTTTACTCGGCAACTTCTATCAAGCAGGAGTTTAATTTTCCCCATAGCGCTTCATTGATCGTGTACTCTTGAGAGTAGCTCGGGCTGAGAACGACGCAGCCATGGGAAAGTTGACAGTTAAGCCTATCTAGTGACAGCCCATCATAGGCTAGCTGGGTGATCTTGCAACTTGTATCATGTCGGAGTTTGATTTTCTCCATAGGGTTTCATTGATCGTGTATTCTTGAGTGTAGCTCTGGCTGAGAAGGTCGCAGCCATGGGAAAGTTGACAGTTAAGCCTATCTAGTGACAGCCCATCATAGGCTAGCTGGGTGATCTTGCAACTTGTATGATGTCGGAGTTTGATTTTCCCCATAGAGTTTCATTGATCGTGTATTCTTGAGTGTAGCTCTGGCTGAGAAGGTCGCAGCCATGGGAAAGTTGACAGTTAAGCCTATCTAGTGACAGCCCATCATAGGCTAGCTGGGTGATCTTGCAACTTGTATCATGCCGGAGTTGGATTTTCCCCATAGGGTTTCATTGATCGTTTACTCGGCAACTTCTATCAAGCAGGAGTTTAATTTTCCCCATAGCGCTTCATTGATCGTGCACTCTTGAGTGTAGCTCGGGCTGAGAACGACGCAGCCATGGGAAAGTTGACAGTTAAGCCTATCTAGTGACAGCCCATCATAGGCTAGCTGGGTGATCTTGCAACTTGTATCATGTCGGAGTTTGATTTTCCCCATAGGGTTTCATTGATCGTGTATTCTTGAGTGTAGCTCTGGCTGAGAATGTCCCAGCCATGGGAAAGTTGACAGTTAAGCCTATCTAGTGACAGCCCATCATAGGCTAGCTGGGTGATCTTGCAACTTGTATCATGCCGGAGTTGGATTTTCCCCATAGAGTTTCATTGATCGTTTACTCGGCAACTTCTATCAAGCAGGAGTTTAATTTTCCCCATAGCGCTTCATTGATCGTGTACTCTTGAGTGTAGCTCGGGCTGAGAACGACGCAGCCATGGGAAAGTTGACAGTTAAGCCTATCTAGTGACAGCCCATCATAGGCTAGCTGGGTGATCTTGCAACTTGTATCATGTCGGAGTTTGATTTTCTCCATAGGGTTTCATTGATCGTGTATTCTTGAGTGTAGCTCTGGCTGAGAAGGTCGCAGCCATGGGAAAGTTGACAGTTAAGCCTATCTAGTGACAGCCCATCATAGGCTAGCTGGGTGATCTTGCAACTTGTATCATGTCGGAGTTTGATTTTCCCCATAGAGTTTCATTGATCGTGTATTCTTGAGTGTAGCTCTGGCTGAGAAGGTCGCAGCCATGGGAAAGTTGACAGTTAAGCCTATCTAGTGACAGCCCATCATAGGCTAGCTGGGTGATCTTGCAACTTGTATCATGTCGGAGTTGGATTTTCCCCATAGGGTTTCATTGATCGTTTACTCGGCAACTTCTATCAAGCAGGAGTTTAATTTTCCCCATAGCGCTTCATTGATCGTGTACTCTTGAGTGTAGCTCGGGCTGAGAACGACGCAGCCATGGGAAAGTTGACAGTTAAGCCTATCTAGTGACAGCCCATCATAGGCTAGCTGGGTGATCTTGCAACTTGTATCATGTCGGAGTTTGATTTTCCCCATAGGGTTTCATTGATCGTGTATTCTTGAGTGTAGCTCTGGCTGAGAAGGTCCCAGCCATGGGAAAGTTGACAGTTAAGCCTATCTAGTGACAGCCCATCATAGGCTAGCTGGGTGATCTTGCAACTTGTATCATGCCGGAGTTGGATTTTCCCCATAGAGTTTCATTGATCGTTTACTCGGCAACTTCTATCAAGCAGGAGTTTAATTTTCCCCATAGCGCTTCATTGATCGTGTACTCTTGAGTGTAGCTCGGGCTGAGAACGACGCAGCCATGGGAAAGTTGACAGTTAAGCCTATCTAGTGACAGCCCATCATAGGCTAGCTGGGTGATCTTGCAACTTGTATCATGTCGGAGTTTGATTTTCTCCATAGGGTTTCATTGATCGTGTATTCTTGAGTGTAGCTCTGGCTGAGAAGGTCGCAGCCATGGGAAAGTTGACAGTTAAGCCTATCTAGTGACAGCCCATCATAGGCTAGCTGGGTGATCTTGCAACTTGTATCATGTCGGAGTTTGATTTTCCCCATAGAGTTTCATTGATCGTGTATTCTTGAGTGTAGCTCTGGCTGAGAAGGTCGCAGCCATGGGAAAGTTGACAGTTAAGCCTATCTAGTGACAGCCCATCATAGGCTAGCTGGGTGATCTTGCAACTTGTATCATGTCGGAGTTGGATTTTCCCCATAGGGTTTCATTGATCGTTTACTCGGCAACTTCTATCAAGCAGGAGTTTAATTTTCCCCATAGCGCTTCATTGATCGTGTACTCTTGAGTGTAGCTCGGGCTGAGAACGACGCAGCCATGGGAAAGTTGACAGTTAAGCCTATCTAGTGACAGCCCATCATAGGCTAGCTGGGTGATCTTGCAACTTGTATCATGTCGGAGTTTGATTTTCCCCATAGGGTTTCATTGATCGTGTATTCTTGAGTGTAGCTCTGGCTGAGAAGGTCCCAGCCATGGGAAAGTTGACAGTTAAGCCTATCTAGTGACAGCCCATCATAGGCTAGCTGGGTGATCTTGCAACTTGTATCATGCCGGAGTTGGATTTTCCCCATAGAGTTTCATTGATCGTTTACTCGGCAACTTCTATCAAGCAGGAGTTTAATTTTCCCCATAGCGCTTCATTGATCGTGTACTCTTGAGTGTAGCTCGGGCTGAGAACGACGCAGCCATGGGAAAGTTGACAGTTAAGCCTATCTAGTGACAGCCCATCATAGGCTAGCTGGGTGATCTTGCAACTTGTATCATGTCGGAGTTTGATTTTCTCCATAGGGTTTCATTGATCGTGTATTCTTGAGTGTAGCTCTGGCTGAGAAGGTCGCAGCCATGGGAAAGTTGACAGTTAAGCCTATCTAGTGACAGCCCATCATAGGCTAGCTGGGTGATCTTGCAACTTGTATCATGTCGGAGTTTGATTTTCCCCATAGAGTTTCATTGATCGTGTATTCTTGAGTGTAGCTCTGGCTGAGAAGGTCGCAGCCATGGGAAAGTTGACAGTTAAGCCTATCTAGTGACAGCCCATCATAGGCTAGCTGGGTGATCTTGCAACTTGTATCATGTCGGAGTTGGATTTTCCCCATAGGGTTTCATTGATCGTTTACTCGGCAACTTCTATCAAGCAGGAGTTTAATTTTCCCCATAGCGCTTCATTGATCGTGTACTCTTGAGTGTAGCTCGGGCTGAGAACGACGCAGCCATGGGAAAGTTGACAGTTAAGCCTATCTAGTGACAGCCCATCATAGGCTAGCTGGGTGATCTTGCAACTTGTATCATGTCGGAGTTTGATTTTCCCCATAGGGTTTCATTGATCGTGTATTCTTGAGTGTAGCTCTGGCTGAGAAGGTCGCAGCCATGGGAAAGTTGACAGTTAAGCCTATCTAGTGACAGCCCATCATAGGCTAGCTGGGTGATCTTGCAACTTGTATCATGCCGGAGTTGGATTTTCCCCATAGGGTTTCATTGATCGTTTACTCGGCAACTTCTATCAAGCAGGAGTTTAATTTTCCCCGTAGCGCTTCATTGATCGTGTACTCTTGAGTGTAGCTCGGGCTGAGAACGACGCAGCCATGGGAAAGTTGACAGTTAAGCCTATCTAGTGACAGCCCATCATAGGCTAGCTGGGTGATCTTGCAACTTGTATCATGTCGGAGTTTGATTTTCCCCATAGGGTTTCATTGATCGTGTATTCTTGAGTGTAGCTCTGGCTGAGAAGGTCGCAGCCATGGGAAAGTTGACAGTTAAGCCTATCTAGTGACAGCCCATCATAGGCTAGCTGGGTGATCTTGCAACTTGTATCATGTCGGAGTTTGATTTTCCCCATAGGGTATCATTGATCGTGTATTCTTGAGTGTAGCTCTGGCTGAGAAGGTCGCAGCCATGGGAAAGTTGACAGTTAAGCCTATCTAGTGACAGCCCATCATAGGCTAGCTGGGTGATCTTGCAACTTGTATCATGTCGGAGTTTGATTTTCCCCATAGAGTTTCATTGATCGTGTATTCTTGAGTGTAGCTCTGGCTGAGAAGGTCGCAGCCATGTGAAAGTTGACAGTTAAGCCTATCTAGTGACAGCCCATCATAGGCTAGCTGGGTGATCTTGCAACTTGTATCATGCCGGAGTTGGATTTTCCCCATAGGGTTTCATTGATCGTTTACTCGGCAACTTCTATCAAGCAGGAGTTTAATTTTCCCCATAGCGCTTCATTGATCGTGTACTCTTGAGTGTAGCTCGGGCTGAGAACGACGCAGCCATGGGAAAGTTGACAGTTAAGCCTATCTAGTGACAGCCCATCATAGGCTAGCTGGGTGATCTTGCAACTTGTATCATGTCGGAGTTTGATTTTCCCCATAGGGTTTCATTGATCGTGTATTCTTGAGCGTAGCTCTGGCTGAGAAGGTCCCAGCCATGGGAAAGTTGACAGTTAAGCCTATCTAGTGACAGCCCATCATAGGCTAGCTGGGTGATCTTGCAACTTGTATCATGCCGGAGTTGGATTTTCCCCATAGAGTTTCATTGATCGTTTACTCGGCAACTTCTATCAAGCAGGAGTTTAATTTTCCCCATAGCGCTTCATTGATCGTGTACTCTTGAGTGTAGCTCGGGCTGAGAACGACGCAGCCATGGGAAAGTTGACAGTTAAGCCTATCTAGTAACAGCCCATCATAGGCTAGCTGGGTGATCTTGCAACTTGTATCATGTCGGAGTTTGATTTTCCCCATAGGGTTTCATTGATCGTGTATTCTTGAGTGTAGCTCTGGCTGAGAAGGTCCCAGCCATGGGAAAGTTGACAGTTAAGCCTATCTAGTGACAGCCCATCATAGGCTAGCTGGGTGATCTTGCAACTTGTATCATGCCGGAGTTGGATTTTCCCCATAGAGTTTCATTGATCGTTTACTCGGCAACTTCTATCAAGCAGGAGTTTAATTTTCCCCATAGCGCTTCATTGATCGTGTACTCTTGAGTGTAGCTCGGGCTGAGAACGACGCAGCCATGGGAAAGTTGACAGTTAAGCCTATCTAGTGACAGCCCATCATAGGCTAGCTGGGTGATCTTGCAACTTGTATCATGTCGGAGTTTGATCTTCCCCATAGGGTTTCATTGATCGTGTATTCTTGAGTGTAGCTCTGGCTGAGAAGGTCCCAGCCATGGGAAAGTTGACAGTTAAGCCTATCTAGTGACAGCCCATCATAGGCTAGCTGGGTGATCTTGCAACTTGTATCATGCCGGAGTTGGATTTTCCCCATAGAGTTTCATTGATCGTTTACTCGGCAACTTCTATCAAGCAGGAGTTTAATTTTCCCCATAGCGCTTCATTGATCGTGTACTCTTGGATGTAGCTCGGGCTGAGAACGACGCAGCCATGGGAAAGTTGACAGTTAAGCCTATCTAGTGACAGCCCATCATAGGCTAGCTGGGTGATCTTGCAACTTGTATCATGTCGGAGTTTGATTTTCTCCATAGGGTTTCATTGATCGTGTATTCTTGAGTGTAGCTCTGGCTGAGAAGGTCGCAGCCATGGGAAAGTTGACAGTTAAGCCTATCTAGTGACAGCCCATCATAGGCTAGCTGGGTGATCTTGCAACTTGTATCATGTCGGAGTTTGATTTTCCCCATAGGGTTTCATTGATCGTGTATTCTTGAGTGTAGCTCTGGCTGAGAAGGTCGCAGCCATGGGAAAGTTGACAGTTAAGCCTATCTAGTGACAGCCCATCATAGGCTAGCTGGGTGATCTTGCAACTTGTATCATGTCGGAGTTTGATTTTCCCCATAGAGTTTCATTGATCGTGTATTCTTGAGTGTAGCTCTGGCTGAGAAGGTCGCAGCCATGGGAAAGTTGACAGTTAAGCCTATCTAGTGACAGCCCATCATAGGCTAGCTGGGTGATCTTGCAACTTGTATCATGTCGGAGTTGGATTTTCCCCATAGGGTTTCATTGATCGTTTACTCGGCAACTTCTATCAAGCAGGAGTTTAATTTTCCCCATAGCGCTTCATTGATCGTGTACTCTTGAGTGTAGCTCGGGCTGAGAACGACGCAGCCATGGGAAAGTTGACAGTTAAGCCTATCTAGTGACAGCCCATCATAGGCTAGCTGGGTGATCTTGCAACTTGTATCATGTCGGAGTTTGATTTTCCCCATAGGGTTTCATTGATCGTGTATTCTTGAGTGTAGCTCTGGCTGAGATGGTCCCAGCCATGGGAAAGTTGACAGTTAAGCCTATCTAGTGACAGCCCATCATAGGCTAGCTGGGTGATCTTGCAACTTGTATCATGCCGGAGTTGGATTTTCCCCATAGAGTTTCATTGATCGTTTACTCGGCAACTTCTATCAGGCAGGAGTTTAATTTTCCCCATAGCGCTTCATTGATCGTGTACTCTTGAGTGTAGCTCGGGCTGAGAACGACGCAGCCATGGGAAAGTTGACAGTTAAGCCTATCTAGTGACAGCCCACCATAGGCTAGCTGGGTGATCTTGCAACTTGTATCATGTCGGAGTTTGATTTTCCACATAGGGTTTCAATGATCGTGTATTCTTGAGTGTAGCTCTGGCTGAGAAGGTCGCAGCCATGGCAAAGTTGACAGTTAAGCCTATCTAGTGACAGCCCATCATAGGCTAGCTGGGTGATCTTGCAACTTGTATCATGCCGGAGTTGGATTTTCCCCATAGAGTTTCATTGATCGTTTACTCGGCAACTTCTATCAAGCAGGAGTTTTATTTTCCCCATAGCGCTTCATTGATCGTGTACTCTTGAGTGTAGCTCGGGCTGAGAACGACGCAGCCATGGGAAAGTTGACAGTTAAGCCTATCTAGTGACAGCCCATCATAGGCTAGCTGGGTGATCTTGCAACTTGTATCATGTCGGAGTTTGATTTTCCCCA
Organism: Leptodactylus fuscus; assembly: GCF_031893055.1. Lineage (NCBI taxonomy): Eukaryota > Metazoa > Chordata > Amphibia > Anura > Leptodactylidae > Leptodactylus > Leptodactylus fuscus. The sequence continues at coordinate 144,190 of NW_027440295.1, forward strand.
TAGGGTTTCATTGATCGTGTATTCTTGAGTGTAGCTCTGGCTGAGAAGGTCGCAGCCATGGGAAAGTTGACAGTTAAGCCTATCTAGTGACAGCCCATCATAGGCTAGCTGGGTGATCTTGCAACTTGTATCATGCCGGAGTTGGATTTTCCCCATAGAGTTTCATTGATCGTTTACTCGGCAACTTCTATCAAGCAGGAGTTTTATTTTCCCCATAGCGCTTCATTGATCGTGTACTCTTGAGTGTAGCTCGGGCTGAGAACGACGCAGCCATGGGAAAGTTGACAGTTAAGCCTATCTAGTGACAGCCCATCATAGGCTAGCTGGGTGATCTTGCAACTTGTATCATGTCGGAGTTTGATTTTCCCCATAGGGTTTCATTGATCGTGTATTCTTGAGTGTAGCTCTGGCTGAGAAGGTCCCAGCCATGGTAAAGTTGACAGTTAAGCCTATCTAGTGACAGCCCATCATAGGCTAGCTGGGTGATCTTGCAACTTGTATCATGCCGGAGTTGGATTTTCCCCATAGAGTTTCATTGATCGTTTACTCGGCAACTTCTATCAAGCAGGAGTTTAATTTTCCCCATAGCGCTTCATTGATCGTGTACTCTTGAGTGTAGCTCGGGCTGAGAACGACGCAGCCATGGGAAAGTTGACATTTAAGCCTATCTAGTGACAGCCCATCATAGGCTAGCTGGGTGATCTTGCAACTTGTATCATGTCGGAGTTTGATTTTCCCCATAGGGTTTCATTGATCGTGTATTCTTGAGTGTAGCTCTGGCTGAGAAGGTCCCAGCCATGGGAAAGTTGACAGTTAAGCCTATCTAGTGACAGCCCATCATAGGCTAGCTGGGTGATCTTGCAACTTGTATCATGCCGGAGTTGGATTTTCCCCATAGAGTTTCATTGATCGTTTACTCGGCAACTTCTATCAAGCAGGAGTTTAATTTTCCCCATAGCGCTTCATTGATCGTGTACTCTTGAGTGTAGCTCGGGCTGAGAACGACGCAGCCATGGGAAAGTTGACAGTTAAGCCTATCTAGTGACAGCCCATCATAGGCTAGCTGGGTGATCTTGCAACTTGTATCATGTCGGAGTTTGATTTTCCCCATAGGGTTTCATTGATCGTGTATTCTTGAGTGTAGCTCTGGCTGAGAAGGTCGCAGCCATGGGAAAGTTGACAGTTAAGCCTATCTAGTGACAGCCCATCATAGGCTAGCTGGGTGATCTTGCAACTTGTATCATGTCGGAGTTTGATTTTCCCCATAGGGTTTCATTGATCGTGTATTCTTGAGTGTAGCTCTGGCTGAGAAGGTCGCAGCCATGGGAAAGTTGACAGTTAAGCCTATCTAGTGACAGCCCATCATAGGCTAGCTGGGTGATCTTGCAACTTGTATCATGTCGGAGTTTGATTTTCCCCATAGGGTTTCATTGATCGTGTATTCTTGAGTGTAGCTCTGGCTGAGAAGGTCCCAGCCATGGGAAAGTTGACAGTTAAGCCTATCTAGTGACAGCCCATCATAGGCTAGCTGGGTGATCTTGCAACTTGTATCATGTCGGAGTTTGATTTTCCCCATAGGGTTTCATTGATCGTGTATTCTTGAGTGTAGCTCTGGCTGAGAAGGTCGCAGCCATGGGAAAGTTGACAGTTAAGCCTATCTAGTGACAGCCCATCATAGGCTAGCTGGGTGATCTTGCAACTTGTATCATGTCGGAGTTTGATTTTCCCCATAGGGTATCATTGATCGTGTATTCTTGAGTGTAGCTCTGGCTGAGAAGGTCGCAGCCATGGGAAAGTTGACAGTTAAGCCTATCTAGTGACAGCCCATCATAGGCTAGCTGGGTGATCTTGCAACTTGTATCATGTCGGAGTTTGATTTTCCCCATAGAGTTTCATTGATCGTGTATTCTTGAGTGTAGCTCTGGCTGAGAAGGTCGCAGCCATGTGAAAGTTGACAGTTAAGCCTATCTAGTGACAGCCCATCATAGGCTAGCTGGGTGATCTTGCAACTTGTATCATGCCGGAGTTGGATTTTCCCCATAGGGTTTCATTGATCGTTTACTCGGCAACTTCTATCAAGCAGGAGTTTAATTTTCCCCATAGCGCTTCATTGATCGTGTACTCTTGAGTGTAGCTCGGGCTGAGAACGACGCAGCCATGGGAAAGTTGACAGTTAAGCCTATCTAGTGACAGCCCATCATAGGCTAGCTGGGTGATCTTGCAACTTGTATCATGTCGGAGTTTGATTTTCCCCATAGGGTTTCATTGATCGTGTATTCTTGAGTGTAGCTCTGGCTGAGAAGGTCCCAGCCATGGGAAAGTTGACAGTTAAGCCTATCTAGTGACAGCCCATCATAGGCTAGCTGGGTGATCTTGCAACTTGTATCATGCCGGAGTTGGATTTTCCCCATAGAGTTTCATTGATCGTTTACTCGGCAACTTCTATCAAGCAGGAGTTTAATTTTCCCCATAGCGCTTCATTGATCGTGTACTCTTGAGTGTAGCTCGGGCTGAGAACGACGCAGCCATGGGAAAGTTGACAGTTAAGCCTATCTAGTAACAGCCCATCATAGGCTAGCTGGGTGATCTTGCAACTTGTATCATGTCGGAGTTTGATTTTCCCCATAGGGTTTCATTGATCGTGTATTCTTGAGTGTAGCTCTGGCTGAGAAGGTCCCAGCCATGGGAAAGTTGACAGTTAAGCCTATCTAGTGACAGCCCATCATAGGCTAGCTGGGTGATCTTGCAACTTGTATCATGCCGGAGTTGGATTTTCCCCATAGAGTTTCATTGATCGTTTACTCGGCAACTTCTATCAAGCAGGAGTTTAATTTTCCCCATAGCGCTTCATTGATCGTGTACTCTTGAGTGTAGCTCGGGCTGAGAACGACGCAGCCATGGGAAAGTTGACAGTTAAGCCTATCTAGTGACAGCCCATCATAGGCTAGCTGGGTGATCTTGCAACTTGTATCATGTCGGAGTTTGATCTTCCCCATAGGGTTTCATTGATCGTGTATTCTTGAGTGTAGCTCTGGCTGAGAAGGTCCCAGCCATGGGAAAGTTGACAGTTAAGCCTATCTAGTGACAGCCCATCATAGGCTAGCTGGGTGATCTTGCAACTTGTATCATGCCGGAGTTGGATTTTCCCCATAGAGTTTCATTGATCGTTTACTCGGCAACTTCTATCAAGCAGGAGTTTAATTTTCCCCATAGCGCTTCATTGATCGTGTACTCTTGGATGTAGCTCGGGCTGAGAACGACGCAGCCATGGGAAAGTTGACAGTTAAGCCTATCTAGTGACAGCCCATCATAGGCTAGCTGGGTGATCTTGCAACTTGTATCATGTCGGAGTTTGATTTTCTCCATAGGGTTTCATTGATCGTGTATTCTTGAGTGTAGCTCTGGCTGAGAAGGTCGCAGCCATGGGAAAGTTGACAGTTAAGCCTATCTAGTGACAGCCCATCATAGGCTAGCTGGGTGATCTTGCAACTTGTATCATGTCGGAGTTTGATTTTCCCCATAGGGTTTCATTGATCGTGTATTCTTGAGTGTAGCTCTGGCTGAGAAGGTCGCAGCCATGGGAAAGTTGACAGTTAAGCCTATCTAGTGACAGCCCATCATAGGCTAGCTGGGTGATCTTGCAACTTGTATCATGTCGGAGTTTGATTTTCCCCATAGAGTTTCATTGATCGTGTATTCTTGAGTGTAGCTCTGGCTGAGAAGGTCGCAGCCATGGGAAAGTTGACAGTTAAGCCTATCTAGTGACAGCCCATCATAGGCTAGCTGGGTGATCTTGCAACTTGTATCATGTCGGAGTTGGATTTTCCCCATAGGGTTTCATTGATCGTTTACTCGGCAACTTCTATCAAGCAGGAGTTTAATTTTCCCCATAGCGCTTCATTGATCGTGTACTCTTGAGTGTAGCTCGGGCTGAGAACGACGCAGCCATGGGAAAGTTGACAGTTAAGCCTATCTAGTGACAGCCCATCATAGGCTAGCTGGGTGATCTTGCAACTTGTATCATGTCGGAGTTTGATTTTCCCCATAGGGTTTCATTGATCGTGTATTCTTGAGTGTAGCTCTGGCTGAGAAGGTCCCAGCCATGGGAAAGTTGACAGTTAAGCCTATCTAGTGACAGCCCATCATAGGCTAGCTGGGTGATCTTGCAACTTGTATCATGCCGGAGTTGGATTTTCCCCATAGAGTTTCATTGATCGTTTACTCGGCAACTTCTATCAGGCAGGAGTTTAATTTTCCCCATAGCGCTTCATTGATCGTGTACTCTTGAGTGTAGCTCGGGCTGAGAACGACGCAGCCATGGGAAAGTTGACAGTTAAGCCTATCTAGTGACAGCCCACCATAGGCTAGCTGGGTGATCTTGCAACTTGTATCATGTCGGAGTTTGATTTTCCACATAGGGTTTCAATGATCGTGTATTCTTGAGTGTAGCTCTGGCTGAGAAGGTCGCAGCCATGGCAAAGTTGACAGTTAAGCCTATCTAGTGACAGCCCATCATAGGCTAGCTGGGTGATCTTGCAACTTGTATCATGCCGGAGTTGGATTTTCCCCATAGAGTTTCATTGATCGTTTACTCGGCAACTTCTATCAAGCAGGAGTTTTATTTTCCCCATAGCGCTTCATTGATCGTGTACTCTTGAGTGTAGCTCGGGCTGAGAACGACGCAGCCATGGGAAAGTTGACAGTTAAGCCTATCTAGTGACAGCCCATCATAGGCTAGCTGGGTGATCTTGCAACTTGTATCATGTCGGAGTTTGATTTTCCCCATAGGGTTTCATTGATCGTGTATTCTTGAGTGTAGCTCTGGCTGAGAAGGTCGCAGCCATGGGAAAGTTGACAGTTAAGCCTATCTAGTGACAGCCCATCATAGGCTAGCTGGGTGATCTTGCAACTTGTATCATGCCGGAGTTGGATTTTCCCCATAGAGTTTCATTGATCGTTTACTCGGCAACTTCTATCAAGCAGGAGTTTTATTTTCCCCATAGCGCTTCATTGATCGTGTACTCTTGAGTGTAGCTCGGGCTGAGAACGACGCAGCCATGGGAAAGTTGACAGTTAAGCCTATCTAGTGACAGCCCATCATAGGCTAGCTGGGTGATCTTGCAACTTGTATCATGTCGGAGTTTGATTTTCCCCATAGGGTTTCATTGATCGTGTATTCTTGAGTGTAGCTCTGGCTGAGAAGGTCCCAGCCATGGTAAAGTTGACAGTTAAGCCTATCTAGTGACAGCCCATCATAGGCTAGCTGGGTGATCTTGCAACTTGTATCATGCCGGAGTTGGATTTTCCCCATAGAGTTTCATTGATCGTTTACTCGGCAACTTCTATCAAGCAGGAGTTTAATTTTCCCCATAGCGCTTCATTGATCGTGTACTCTTGAGTGTAGCTCGGGCTGAGAACGACGCAGCCATGGGAAAGTTGACATTTAAGCCTATCTAGTGACAGCCCATCATAGGCTAGCTGGGTGATCTTGCAACTTGTATCATGTCGGAGTTTGATTTTCCCCATAGGGTTTCATTGATCGTGTATTCTTGAGTGTAGCTCTGGCTGAGAAGGTCCCAGCCATGGGAAAGTTGACAGTTAAGCCTATCTAGTGACAGCCCATCATAGGCTAGCTGGGTGATCTTGCAACTTGTATCATGCCGGAGTTGGATTTTCCCCATAGAGTTTCATTGATCGTTTACTCGGCAACTTCTATCAAGCAGGAGTTTAATTTTCCCCATAGCGCTTCATTGATCGTGTACTCTTGAGTGTAGCTCGGGCTGAGAACGACGCAGCCATGGGAAAGTTGACAGTTAAGCCTATCTAGTGACAGCCCATCATAGGCTAGCTGGGTGATCTTGCAACTTGTATCATGTCGGAGTTTGATTTTCCCCATAGGGTTTCATTGATCGTGTATTCTTGAGTGTAGCTCTGGCTGAGAAGGTCGCAGCCATGGGAAAGTTGACAGTTAAGCCTATCTAGTGACAGCCCATCATAGGCTAGCTGGGTGATCTTGCAACTTGTATCATGTCGGAGTTTGATTTTCCCCATAGGGTTTCATTGATCGTGTATTCTTGAGTGTAGCTCTGGCTGAGAAGGTCGCAGCCATGGGAAAGTTGACAGTTAAGCCTATCTAGTGACAGCCCATCATAGGCTAGCTGGGTGATCTTGCAACTTGTATCATGTCGGAGTTTGATTTTCCCCATAGGGTTTCATTGATCGTGTATTCTTGAGTGTAGCTCTGGCTGAGAAGGTCCCAGCCATGGGAAAGTTGACAGTTAAGCCTATCTAGTGACAGCCCATCATAGGCTAGCTGGGTGATCTTGCAACTTGTATCATGTCGGAGTTTGATTTTCCCCATAGGGTTTCATTGATCGTGTATTCTTGAGTGTAGCTCTGGCTGAGAAGGTCGCAGCCATGTGAAAGTTGACAGTTAAGCCTATCTAGTGACAGCCCATCATAGGCTAGCTGGGTGATCTTGCAACTTGTATCATGCCGGAGTTGGATTTTCCCCATAGGGTTTCATTGATCGTTTACTCGGCAACTTCTATCAAGCAGGAGTTTAATTTTCCCCATAGCGCTTCATTGATCGTGTACTCTTGAGTGTAGCTCGGGGTGAGAACGACGCAGCCATGGGAAAGTTGACAGTTAAGCCTATCTAGTGACAGCCCATCATAGGCTAGCTGGGTGATCTTGCAACTTGTATCATGTCGGAGTTTGATTTTCCCCATAGGGTTTCATTGATCGTGTATTCTTGAGCGTAGCTCTGGCTGAGAAGGTCCCAGCCATGGGAAAGTTGACAGTTAAGCCTATCTAGTGACAGCCCATCATAGGCTAGCTGGGTGATCTTGCAACTTGTAACATGCCGGAGTTGGATTTTCCTCATAGAGTTTCATTGATCGTTTACTCGGCAACTTCTATCAAGCAGGAGTTTAATTTTCCCCATAGCGCTTCATTGATCGTGTACTCTTGAGTGTAGCTCGGGCTGAGAACGACGCAGCCATGGGAAAGTTGACAGTTAAGCCTATCTAGTGACAGCCCATCATAGGCTAGCTGGGTGATCTTGCAACTTGTATCATGCCGGAGTTGGATTTTCCCCATAGAGTTTCATTGATCGTTTACTCGGCAACTTCTATCAAGCAGGAGTTTAATTTTCCCCATAGCGCTTCATTGATCGTGTACTCTTGAGTGTAGCTCTGGCTGAGAAGGTCGCAGCCATGGGAAAGTTGACAGTTAAGCCTATCTAGTGACAGCCCATCATAGGCTAGCTGGGTGATCTTGCAACTTGTATCATGCCGGAGTTGGATTTTCCCCATAGAGTTTCATTGATCGTTTACGCGGCAACTTCTATCAAGCAGGAGTTTTATTTTCCCCATAGCGCTTCATTGATCGTGTACTCTTGAGTGTAGCTCGGGCTGAGAACGACGCAGCCATGGGAAAGTTGACAGTTAAGCCTATCTAGTGACAGCCCATCATAGGCTAGCTGGGTGATCTTGCAACTTGTATCATGTCGGAGTTTGATTTTCCCCATAGGGTTTCATTGATCGTGTATTCTTGAGTGTAGCTCTGGCTGAGAAGGTCCCAGCCATGGGAAAGTTGACAGTTAAGCCTATCTAGTGACAGCCCATCATAGGCTAGCTGGGTGATCTTGCAACTTGTATCATGCCGGAGTTGGATTTTCCCCATAGAGTTTCATTGATCGTTTACTCGGCAACTTCTATCAAGCAGGAGTTTAATTTTCCCCATAGCGCTTCATTGATCGTGTACTCTTGAGTGTAGCTCGGGCTGAGAACGACGCAGCCATGGGAAAGTTGACAGTTAAGCCTATCTAGTGACAGCCCATCATAGGCTAGCTGGGTGATCTTGCAACTTGTATCATGTCGGAGTTTGATTTTCTCCATAGGGTTTCATTGATCGTGTATTCTTGAGTGTAGCTCTGGCTGAGAAGGTCGCAGCCATGGGAAAGTTGACAGTTAAGCCTATCTAGTGACAGCCCATCATAGGCTAGCTGGGTGATCTTGCAACTTGTATCATGTCGGAGTTTGATTTTCCCCATAGGGTTTCATTGATCGTGTATTCTTGAGTGTAGCTCTGGCTGAGAAGGTCGCAGCCATGGGAAAGTTGACAGTTAAGCCTATCTAGTGACAGCCCATCATAGGCTAGCTGGGTGATCTTGCAACTTGTATCATGTCGGAGTTTGATTTTCCCCATAGGGTTTCATTGATCGTGTATTCTTGAGTGTAGCTCTGGCTGAGAAGGTCGCAGCCATGGGAAAGTTGACAGTTAAGCCTATCTAGTGACAGCCCATCATAGGCTAGCTGGGTGATCTTGCAACTTGTATCATGCCGGAGTTGGATTTTCCCCATAGAGTTTCATTGATCGTTTACTCGGCAACTTCTATCAAGCAGGAGTTTAATTTTCCCCATAGCGCTTCATTGATCGTGTACTCTTGAGTGTAGCTCGGGCTGAGAACGACGCAGCCATGGGAAAGTTGACAGTTAAGCATATCTAGTGACAGCCCATCATAGGCTAGCTGGGTGATCTTGCAACTTGTATCATGTCGGAGTTTGATTTTCCCCATAGGGTTTCATTGATCGTTTACTCGGCAACTTCTATCAAGCAGGAGTTTAATTTTCCCCGTAGCGCTTCATTGATCGTGTACTCTTGAGTGTAGCTCGGGCTGAGAACGACGCAGCCATGGGAAAGTTGACAGTTAAGCCTATCTAGTGACAGCCCATCATAGGCTAGCTGGGTGATCTTGCAACTTGTATCATGTCGGAGTTTGATTTTCCCCATAGGGTTTCATTGATCGTGTATTCTTGAGTGTAGCTCTGGCTGAGAAGGTCGCAGCCATGGGAAAGTTGACAGTTAAGCCTATCTAGTGACAGCCCATCATAGGCTAGCT